>NC_048226.1:39404325-39404488 GCF_002007445.2 Ailuropoda melanoleuca
CTTTGGGTTCAAAATGAGTCTCTTGTAGACAGCAAATGGTTGGGTCATTTCTTTTTATCCAATCTGCAACCCTGTGGCGTTTTATGGGAGCATTCAGGTCATTTATGCTGAGACTGAATATTGAGAGATATGATTTTAATGATGCCATGTTGCCAGTAAAGTC
>NC_048226.1:39406327-39561366 GCF_002007445.2 Ailuropoda melanoleuca
CCACTCCCCATGCAGGTGGCTACCGCTTCCTTGCACCCAAACACAGCGGCTCCCTTCCCCTTCCATTTATCTTCCGATATCTGTGCGTGGTTTCACGGCTCTCTGCTTCATACCTCAATACTCAGCGCTGGAGATGTTCATTTGTAGAGATCCAGATGTATCTTCCTGCGTCTCAGGCTGATTCCGTGGATGTTCAGGCTGGTCTGGTACCTATCTAGCTCGACTCAGGGGACCAGCTGAAGAAGGGGTCCCCTACTCCTCCGCTATCTTATCTCCTCCTCTGTGACTGTTTTAATCAAGCGAATGTTGTCAAGGTGAAACTACAGCAGTTTCTGGATCCAGGTTTAAGGAGATAGGCAACTTTCTCTTCCTGTTCCTTGGAACTCTCAGTCTTGGAAGCCAGTCACCACTAGAGAAGTATGCCTATCCTAATACCAGCATGCGGTGAGAAGCCCAATCAAGTGAAGAGAGTCCCTGGAGGATGAGACATCATGTGTCAGGAGAGAAAGCCAAACAACCAATGTGCCAAATCCCAATGGAATAATCATCTTAGAAGTAGATCATCCAGTGCTTGCCACCCCAACTGATGCCTCATGGATCAGACACAAACCCTTCCTGAATTCATGACATATAAAAATCATGAGCAAAATAAACTGGTTGTTTTAAGACACTAAGTTTGAAGTAATTTATTACATAGCCACAGGTAACCAGGACAACTTCTACTTCCTTTTTTTTACCACTTCTAATTTGAATTCACTATTTAATCAAAAGCATTTGCCCTTCTCATTCATAAAAATTGTTACTTAAACAAAATTTGAATTTATCTGACCTTATGATTTTTGGCCAATAGATGTGACAGAAGTGTTATCTAAGTTCTGACCCTGGGTTTCTGCTCTTTCTCTTCTAAACGCTGGAGCTTGAAGAAATGAGTCATCCCAGATGACCTTGCAGCTGAGTCCCTGGCTGACCATAAACTTATGAGCAAGCTCAGCTGAGATCAGCTGAGCCCAGCCCAGAAGAACCCTCCCAGTTGGACCCAGCCTCAATTACCAAGTCAAAGAATCATGAGCTAAAAAAAGGTTGTTGTTTTAAGTTGTAAGTTTTGAAGTGGGTTAGTTAAATAGCAATAGCTAACTGGTACAACACCCTCCTATTTGGTTTACTGTTAACCAAGAACAAAGAGAAGTATTGGTTGTTCTGTCCAGTCTTAGGTAATTTTTTTTACTCTCATTTCTTTACAAATTTGAGGATAAAACCAACAAACTAAGTTTTAGTATTTCTCCGTGGCACAATATAATGAGAACACAGCACCACTGTGACATTTCTGCCCCCAAATCAAAACCCGAATCCAATTATAAAAAAACATCAGGCAAACCCAAATTGAGGGACATTCTTTAAAATTGTCAAGGTCATGAAAGACAAGGAAACATTGAGAAACTATTCCATTGAAGAAGACTGAGGAGACAGGACAACAACATACAACACAGTTCTGGAAAGGATCCTTTTACTATAAAGATCATTTTTGGGAAAATGAACAAAATTTGGGTAGTCTATGGATTAGATGGTAGTAGGGCATCAGTGTTAATACACCAGTTCTGATGGGTGTATTGTGGTTCTGTAGGAAATGTCATTGTTTATAAGTACTACGTTTTAAAGTATTTGGAGGTTTGGGAACATAATGTAGGAAACTTACTCTTAGTGGTTTAGTTAAAAAAAGCTTGAAAAGAAATATTAAAGAAAAGATATTAATGTTAGGGCAGTTCTGGTCCCACAAATATAAAGAACAGGCACCTCCCACTTAAGTCAATAATCTGTTCTTGATAATCAGACCTACTGCCCCAAAAGTACCGAATAGGAGCCCATTTTCCACTATTTTAAATGAGAAAAATAATATGGTTGGTGTGTCAACTTAAAACACCTAACAGGAGTGCCTGGCTAGTGCAGTCAGTAAAGCATGCAACTCTTGATCTTGGTGTTTTAAGTTCGAGCCCCACATTGGGTACAGAGATTACCTAAAAATAAAATCCTAAAACAAACAAACAAAACCCCCCAAAAAAACCACCCAACTAATTTCCCTAGCAGAGAACCAAACATAATAAAATGCCTAAAATGCCTATCTTTATATAAGAAATATCATGTTAGTATATAACATGGTTAAAACATCACTTTCTGATCACCAAACAATTAATATAGTTATTATCAAACTTTTGCTTTGTATGTAACATCCCAGATATAATCCCCTTTATTGTTGCTTAGTATGCTTGAAAATGGTCTACACATTATGATATCAATACGATTATGATATTCTACTAATTTTATTTGACTCAAGACTTATTATTTATTTTATAATTCTTTATTAACTCAAGACATTCTATCTATGCTTTTGTTAAAAATGTGAGTTCTAGGAAAAATATACAATTTTTTTTATAAGCACTGGTGAAAAAATTGTCCTGAAAAATAAATATGTTCAATGAAATTTATGTAATAAAATCCTAAAAGCATTCTAATAAAAAAATTGTTACCTGTGGAGACATAAGGGTTATGCCTGCATATTATAAAGTTACAATCACTTCAGCTGTAAGTCTTAAATAGATAGCTCAATAAAACATAGTAGACTAAACCCCAGAATTACATCTATCCTATATAATGTTATAAATACTCAAATGAGTGAGATCACTGGCTAGCGATTGAGAAAACAGTTTAGACCTACCCATCTATATGAACACTAATTCAAAATAAATTAAAGAGTTAAACACTTTAAACAGAAAATCTAGAAGAAAATGGAATCAAATTTGTCCATTTTGTATGTGGAGAAGAGTTTCCTAAGTTTAGAAGAAACAGAAGTCAATAAAGGAAAGAAACAGATTTTGTTACACTGAAACTTTAAAGTTCTGTGTACATGAGTTTAAAAGCAAAACAAATATTTACAGCAAATAGGAGACCAAAGTATTAAATAGTAAGAGCTCTCACAAATCCATTAGAAAAACACAGAGACACTGATAGGTCTGTGGTAAAGAGTGCAAAGGGCCGGTTTGTATGAGAAGAAATACAAATAGTGAACCAAGTTGTGGGGAAAAATAACATTGCGAGTAGTCAAATTATGGAAAAAATTAACTTTGCTAGTAGTCAAAGAAATGAAAACCCTAATCCGAACTATCATAAACATCTATTAAATTAGAGAAGTCATTAAAAGTAACATAAACTCCAATGGCAATGAAGGGTGTGGTGAAGTAACTGGGTACTCCGCACAAAACTAGCATCTGTATAAACTAATAGAACCCTTTTGGAAAGTAATTTGGCATGCTGACCCAGGAGCTATAAATATAGTTTTTGGCCCCTTACATTTTTGGAATTCACTATTCTTTTTGCACAGTGATGATCATTACAGAGTTGTTTTAATAGCAGAAGAAAGTGTCTGTGTTAGACTGGGGAGAAAGCTAAATAGCTAATGGTGAAGTAAGCTATGGCATCATCACTTTATACCATAGTACGCAGTCATTAAAATAACTCAAAATGAACAAAAGCGAGGAGACAATGTTTTGGTTTTTTCTTTCTTTCTTTCTTTCTTTTTTTTTTGAGAGAGAGAGAGCAAGAGCAGGGCAGGGAGGGGCAGAGGGAGAGGGAGAAAGAATCTTAAGCAGACTCCACGTCAGCCCAAGCCCCACACAGGGCTCAGTCTCATGACCCTAAGGTCACGACCTGAGCCGAAATCAGGAGCTGGACACTTAACTGCCTGAACCACCCAGGCACCCAGTGAGATGATTTTTTTTTTTTAAGTAGATCACACAATTGTATACTGTGTATAATTACTCAGCTTTGTCCAAAAGGAATCAATGCATACAAATAAATGGCGAGATTATACACCAGGACATTAACAGTGGAGGTAAGCAGTGGTGAGGTGATAAAAGATTCTTTAAAAAAATCTTTTCTCTTCTTTTCTAAATTAAAAAAGGACATATATTGCCTTTATAATTAAAACAAAACAAAAGAAGGAAGGAGGCGAGGGGACCTGGCTGGCTCAGTTGGTAGAGCATAAGACTTTTGATCTCGGGGTTATAAGTTAGAGCCCCATGTTGGGTGTAGAGATTACTTTAAAAAAGTAAAAATTTAAAAAAATTTTAAAAAGAAAGAAGGAAGGAGGAGAGGAGAGGAGAGGAGGGGAGAGGAGGAGAGAGGGGGGGAGAGGAGAGACTATGTTCTATGTTCCGGTGCTTGTAGTCAAATGAGAAATTTTTCCTATACAACTATTCAATAAGCATCTCTATAAGTCTGTGAAACAATCATACAGATGCTGGTGACTGCACTCAGGAAAGCATAACTGGATCGTAGACCACTGTAAAAAGCCAGAATCCTTCCTACAAGGAGCTGATGACAACCCTAATAAGACTGAGGTCATGTACTAACCTGCCCAAGGAGACTTTCCATACAGTCATAGCTGCTGTAATGCTTTACAAGACTTCATAAACACATCAAATGCTTACTGGCCAGGAAATAAACCTGGTAGTTAGGTATTTTTGTTTATGCTCAACATAAAGTGTGTCTGTGTTTTTCAACTTTTCATAAGGTTAAGGTCACAGTATTTTTCCATTATAAAATTGCTCTTGGAAAAAAAAAATCAGCTGTCCCACCATACAGTGTGCTTTTAATGTAGGAGTGACCGTAGAAGGACCCACTTTTTGTTTTCAAAGATCATTTAAAAAGTTCAAATTGGATTTATGCTGATAGTATTTTAAATCAAGGAAGTACATTGGTGATATCATTTTACTTGTAGCTTTGCTGTTCTTGGAGTGGAGGATGTTTAAAATGAATGTAATACAGTAGGGGGTAATCTTCCATTTAGCTTTACAATTCTATCAGCAAAGCGCCAGGGGAGAAGGAATATCATGTTCTCTTTGAATTGCGTTTTTGCAACCTGAGCTTCAAGTTCAGGTTTCTTGACGCACCCCTGGGCATTGAATCTGAATTAATTATTGTGTCCAATTTCCTCTACCTAGCCCATGAGACAAGTGTAAACAAGCCAGCAGTGGTTACCCTCATTGCCTCTAGAGATCATATCAAAGGAAAGTGCAGAGCAGTACAATGTTCTACTGGTAAGAATTTATCCATTGAGAAAGATCGAAGGGAGAATCAGGTTGGCACAAATTGAAAGCTATTGGATACACTTAATATCTTCTAGTTTAATTCACACCTTCCAGGTATGGATTAAGACACATCACAAAGAACTTTGCTATAATGATTGAAGGAGGTAGTTTTCTTTCTTTTAGTACTTCAGGAGAAATGAGTTGGCCACTGTCTACAACGTGGGAGGCAGTCCTCACATCAGGTTGTGTGTTACTGTATGTCGGTCAGATTGCTACCCATTCTTATGGGGAAAATGGTTCTTCAAGACAGGTCAAAGATTTGTCTGCCTTAAAGAATGACTCATGAAAACAAAAAGCAGATCTAGGCTTTTTTGAAGTTCCTGCTTTTCTAAATATTTGAAAGAAAATGTTCCCAACCTCGAAATGTGATTTCCTATGATATAAAGTTCCCAATAAATAATAAGGGGATTAATAGAGGAATTTCATCATTTTGTCCTCTAAAAAGCATGCACTTGCTCTCAGGTTGTCTTTTTGTCGTGGTTGTTATTCTCCATAAAACCTAGTAATGAAGCCCTGAAAAGTTCCATCCTAGGGGAAGTAAAATAGAATAGCTTTTCTTACTCTGTTTATTAGAGACATAAAAGAATTCCCTCCAATGTAATTCAACATATGGGGCAAATATTTGAGAATGATTTTGCAAATCACCTGTGAAGTAAAGAGGATGACTTATTGAGTTTAATTTTGTACAAAGGACTATTTTTTAAATAAAAAATAATAAATAAGTATTGCTATTAATAATAAAGTAATAAAAGTCAACTTCTAGTAGTGGAGAAGTTAGTCCCTAAAAACAAGTCTCTGAGGGGATGCCTGGGTGGCTCAGTCGGTTGAGCACCTGCCTTCAGCTCAGGTCCTGATCTCAGGGTCCTGGGATTGAGCTCTGCGTGGGGCTTCCTGCTCAGCGGGGAGTCTGCTTCTCCCTCTCCCTTTGCCCTGCACCCCCTCATGCATGCATGTACACGTGCTCTATCTCAAATAAATAAATAATAAAATCTATAAAAAGAAAAAAAGCAACCAAGTCTCTGGGTAATACATTTTTCTAAAGTTACAAAACATTGTGTCTATCAGTTGTGAGTTAATACCATATTTTCTTTCAAAAAATTAGAACAGATTCAAGATAAACTTCAAGGCTAACATAAGCCTTGCTTGCATTCCAATGTTGCCTTCTCTATCAGAGAGAAAGGTTTAGGCTTTTGGCTAATATTCTGGGGAGTTGTGACTAATCTCAGATACAACTATTGTCAAGGGTTGTATTGCATTCCCCCAAAAAGATCTGGTAGTAGTTCTGACTTCCAGTATCGCACAATGTGACTTTATTTGAAAATAGTCCTTATTGATGTAATTGATCATGAGTAGGATGGATTAGGGTGGGCCCCTAATTCAATACAATCGGTGTCCTTATAAAAAAGAACGTCATGCGAAGAGACAGGGACACACAAAGGAAGATGGCTGCATAAAGACAGAGGCAGAGATTGGAATTATGCTGCCACATAACATGGAATGCCTAGGGCCTCAGACAACTATGAAGAGGCAGGGAAAGGTCCTCCCTTGGAGGCTGTTGGAGGGAGCATGGCCCTGCCAATACTTTAATTTCAACTTCTAGCCTCCAGAACTGTGACATAAAAAATTTCTGTTGTTTTAAGCCACTGAATCTCTGATACCCCAGGAGATTAAAATCTGTAGAGGTAGGCCAGTGTTTGGGTGAGTGTCAAGTATGTGATACCTCTTTTGCAGAAGGAGAATGAAGATAAAGAAAAAAATCAATTTTTTCCAAAGTTATATTGAAGTTTGGGGTTGCTGACTATGAGATTTTGTGACTGGCTAGATGTTAGGAATCTTCACGGAAGGTCCCAATGTCTCAGCCATGTTATTGTGTCTTGATCAGATTGTTAAAGATGGGATAAATGACCAGGGTGACCGAGGCACTCATGCTGTGATTAAGAGCCAGAGCCAGGGGTCTGCCTCCAAAAATTGCTCGTAGGAAATAAAGATTGGGCCCTTGTAGGGAAATTATACCTGTCTTAGCTCCTGGTCTAGGTAAGATTCACAACCCTCACCAATCATCTGGGAACTTGCAGCGTTCAGAATCCTGAGAGAAAGGACTCTCTCCAGCTGAGTAATTGAGGTGATTTTAGTAACAGGACTATTTGCAAAAGGTTTAGAGAAAGAAAAACAAAGGATATGGTTTACTTTATGCTAGTCGGAACAGGGAACCATTTCTACATTTCAGTGGGAAGCTACCAGGGAAGACGGCAGTTACCAAAACCGGGAGATTGCTCTATGAACATGGCTCCTAATGGAAGCTGTGCATTCAGGAGAAGCTTGCAAGGAAATGCAAGCCTCAAATCTCCAGCTAGTGACTCCCATTGGAAGCAGGAGGGTAAAGGAGCCCATGGATGCAAACCACACATTCAGCCTTTGGGGGCACAGAGCAGGGTGAAGCCGTGGGTAGAGGGACTGCCAAACACAGACATCTTTTAGTCAGGATCCTTCTGATTGCAAGGGACAGAACCTTGTTCTAATCTAACTGAGACAAAATAGATTTATTGAAAGTCTCAGTGGAAAATGCATGAGTGCATTTGAACCTCGGGAGACTGACATGTTGTCACTTTGGGTTCTCAGCTCTACTTTTCCCCTCTATTTGTTTTATTCTTAAAGCAGTTTCATTCATCAGCAGCTTCTACCTTTATACCTTTAACACCAAAGAGAGCCTAAAATTCCTTTGCCTATGTCTAGTGTGAAAAATCTCCAGACTGGCTTGTCTCACATCTGTTGAGTGCTAACAAACCAGCTGTACCCAGCACTTTGGGGTGCTGGAACGGACTGGCCCCACTAGATCCACGTGCTTGGAGAGGTGGGAGGAAGAACTCCCCAAAGAAAAGTTGGCAATCCCGGGAAAAAAAAGGGTTCTGGGCAGAACAAGAGACGAGGTGTTCACTGTAGGAAGAACATGGAAGCGGCAGTGAGCTGCTTTCTCAATGGGGAAATTGAGCAGGTGGAGGGGCATTCTGTGCTATATACCGTAACAGGGGCTCAGGCTGAGACCTGTGGAGAAAAGGCAGGGCCGGGCTTTAACCAGAAGCTGTAACCTTTGCTCAAATTATTCTCCTTCTTGCTGCTATGGCAGACACCTTACAACCTTTCGGGAGAACAAAAAGGATGAAATTCTCAGCCTGGTGTCTGACCTGAGCATGGCGTTCTCATTGGATCATCATCACTCTCATGCAAGTTGTGGTCCAGTGTGACAGTGTATTTACTGTTCTCCAGGAGTGACCCACATGGCCATGCCTGGCTGACTGCGTTTCATGTATCTCCATTTTTCATGATCTTGCTCATCATTCAAGAGTCTGCTCAAATCTCGCTGTTGCCATCAGAACATCCCTGCTCCCACCTGCAGGAAGGAAGCTTTCTATTCCTTATTCTTGTTACCAACAAGGAGCTATTTTAAATATTTAGCAAGACCAGCTCTCCATTAGCCTCCTTTTAAAAATTATTTTATTATTAACATATAAAGTATTATTTGTTTCAGGGGTACAGGTCTGTGATTCATTAGTCTTTTTTTTTTTTTAAGATTTTATTTATTCGACAGAGATAGAGACAGCCATCGAGAGAGGGAACACAAGCAGGGGGAGTGGGAGAGGAAGAAGCAGGCTCCCAGCAGAGGAGCCCAATGTGGGACTTGATCCCGGAACGCCGGGATCACGCCCTGAGCATGAAGGCAGACGCTTAACCGCTGTGCCACCCAGGCGCCCCTGTGATTCATTAGTCTTACACAATACACAGAGCTCACCACAACATATACCTGCCCCAATGTCCATCACCCAGCCACCCCATCACCCCACCCCCACCCCTCCAATAATCCTCAGTTTGTTTCCTGAGATTAAGAGTCTCTCTTTCGCTCTCTCTCTTTTATTATGTTCACTTAGCCACTATGAGATTAAGAGTCTCCTATGGTTTGTCTCCCTCTCTGGTTTTGTCTTGTTTCATTTTTTCCCTCTCTTCCCCTATGATCCTCTGCCTTGTTTCTCAAATTCCACATATCAGTGAGATCATATGATAATTGTCTTTCTCTGATTGACTTATTTTGCTTAGCATAAAACCCTTCTTTATCTATGTCAGCCTTCCCCGCCAGATGGTGAGACCCTAAAAAGAAAGGGCCATCCCCCCAACCCCCATACACTTGTGCTTGGCACAGGCCCTATGTATATTTGAATTGGTGAAAGAATTACAAGAGAAGTGGGAAGGAATGGGGATTTGAACTTAATTTTTTTTTATTTGAGTATAGTTGACACACATGTGACATTAGTTTCAGGTCTACAACAGAGTGATTCAACTTCTCTATACATTATGCTGTGCTCACGAGAGCAGCTACCATCTGTCACCATACAACGTTATTACAGTATCATTGACTACATTCCTTATGTTGTGCCTTTTATTCCCATGACTTATTCATTCCCTAACTGGGAGTGGGAGATAGAGGTTGGCTTTCAAAAGCATGCACTGCCTAAAACACTGAGCTCCTAACTCCACCATGGTTAAACATGTGATGAGTTTCCTTTTAGAAGCTGCTGTGTCTCATAAATGCCAGGGTTGAAATCCTATAGGGAATATTTTTATAAGAACTTTTAGAAAAGTATTGATCATTAAGCCAAATTTGTCAAATGTGCAAAGGCATCAAACGCCATTTGCTTAACCAAACAGAGAGCTTGATCTGATCTTTCAGCCATTGCTATATTGTAACTCTTATATTCAGACATTTTACTCCAAAATTGCTTTATACTTTACTGTTAAGAAAGAGAAGTAAAACTGTTCATTGAGTGGATTGAAGGTCAATGGGCTTTCCTTCTTTCTTTTTTGGTGTTAACCACAGGTGTCTTTAACTGTACATAGCCTTTCCAAATGACCCTTTCAGTTTCTATAGCTGCTACTTTGTGAACTAAAGTTCAACACTTGTGGATTCGACAATTTGACTTGGTAATCCCCTAAAGAGAATCTGAAAAACAAAGCAATTTAATATCTCTGTGAAGAGATCTGCTGAAATTCAGGTAAATAAGAAGTCTTCAGTTTTATGTCTACTAGTCAATAGCCCATCTGTGCCAGGCCATAGTAACCAATTAAATAAAATGTAGCCTCTAGTTATTAAAGTTGCCATTTAAGAAAATAATCAAAGGAGGTAAGGGAGAGGACTTAAACTTTTTTGTTACTTGTAGGACATCAAAGAAACAATCCCATCTTCCTCCTCTTTTCTCCATCAAACTAAAGAAGGAGAAAGGAAGGAAGGAAGGGGGGGAGGGAGGAAGAGAGAGAGGAAGGAAAGAAAAAAAATGCAAACATTTTCAACAATCAAACCAGGAAAAATTTAACAATGTCTCAAGAATAGGTACTACGTTTCTTAGATGAAAATCTTTAATTTAGCTGAGTATACTAGAAACTAACACTACTCCTCTTTTGGCTCTAAACCCCAATCATGGCATTCTATTGAATCTATATTTCTACACTAATTACTACAATTTTCCTAGAGTAAAACAGTAGTACAACAGTTGTGATGACATTGAAAGCATTCAACTGTGACACACGAATGACCCACATCGTAAGGGAAGTTGGGAAAGAGGATATTTAATGTTTCCAGCTTCTATAGTAGAAGATGACATGAGAAAAAAGAAAGTTGGGAATGGCAACTGGATTAGCCAACCAGGTGAAAGACATAGCTTGTGGGTAGAATGTATAAGACATGTCGGAGGAAGGGCAAGTAGATGACATCCACTGGAGCTGAGTGTAGGTGAGTATTAAGAGATAAGATTAGAGATGATAGCTTGGCACCAGGACTCTGCTTGTCAAATGAAGGAGTTTGGAATTTATCCTTTTAGCAACAGGGACCCACTGGAAATTTGAGTAGAAGAGTGATACGCTTAACAGTGTTTGAGCACCAAAAATCTGGCCAGAGCATTGAATGTATTGAAGGAGGAGGCAAAGAGACCATTGCAGTGGTCCCTCCATGAAGTGGACATGAATGGGAATGGTGGCAGTAGTATGGAATAAAAAGTATGACCATGGAAGAGATCATAAAGTATGGATGGTCAGGACTTGTTGACTAATAGAGGACCAAGAAGAGGAAGCATCAAAGATGATGTTGTAATTTAAGCTTGGATAACTGGGAAGATATGTAATAGAAGTAGGACATTAAGAAGGGAGCTGGTCTTAGGACGAAGATTAGTTCAAGATTAGATGTTGAGTTTGAGGCAGAGACAGCAGACTGTGCAATGGAAACATATACCAGGCAGATAACACACAGCCCACAAGATATTGGACATTAAGAATAATGTCATCTCTGGTGCTGCTCCCCAGGATACATTTGGCATGGGAAGTGTAATGGTATTTCCTCGAGGAGAGTTTGCAGAGTGTTTCAGAGAAAGGCAAATAATTCTCTATATTCTGTACTCAGTACAAGTGAAGCCTGAAAACTTTTTAAGATTAGTAATAATGGCCCTCAAAACAAGAAGTGGACATTTCATGGCAGCAGGATGAAATATTCAGAAGTGTATTCTAAAACCTGGCAGAGGAGAATCCAGGCTGTATAATAGCTGAGACAACTCCCACAGCCACACTAATTGTCATCAACAATTTCTGAGTGAGAAAGAACTAGAGTATTCAGAATCACCTATATTTTTATATCTAAGCTACTTGTTTAGTAAACGTTAGTTCTCTTTCTAAAAGGTGCTGTCATTCCAACAAGACCCTTTGTCAGATCCCTAAGTTAACAAACCACTGCATTAAATTGTCACCAATAGATAACTAATCTGGGTAGAAGGGAACTAACGAATACAGTCAAGATGTTGTGCCAGGGTGGACACACCCAGGACAGACACCTCAGAATGCTTTCTCTGCAAGGCCCCTATTTTGGTCTGCCTGTGCCTCTTGTTGCAGAGCTGATGCTGTCTGAAGCTTGAGTTGAGCTAAAGGTGATCTCCCTGCATGCAGTCATGTGGCTTGAGGTTGAGAGGATTCAGTTAACAGGCAGAGGAGGGGGGCCTGGGTGGCTCAGTCAGTTAAGCGTCTGCCTTCAGCTCCGGTCATGATCCCAGGCTCCTGCAATCGAGACCCACGTTGGGCTCCTTGCTCAGTGGGGAGTCTGCTTCTCCCTCTGCTCTTCCCCCTGTTCATGTTCTCTCTCTCTCTCTCTAATAAATAAATAAAATCTTTTAAAAAAGGTAGAGAAAATAGATGTGTTCATCAAATTTTCTACGTGAAGTAGGATTACCTTTTTACTTAGAAAAAAGTTATTAATAAAAACTTCTGAGTTCCCCAAATTAGAATATTCTTAAAACGTTTTTTTGAAGGAGATAGAACAAGGTGAATGCAATCATCCTTATAATAGTGTAGTTCTGTTAAGTCAGTGTGAGGATCTCAAAATTTCTTCCAGAGTTTTCATCTTCTTAGAGTTTATCTGTACACTGGGTTGCCAAGGCAACCAAGAAACATCCAGTAGGACTCAAACACCTAAACTAATTTTTATGAATGCCTGTTCCAGACTTCTTTTGCTTCATGTTATATAAAGCCAGAGCCCAGCATTCACATTCTACTTCAGTTCATATTTTGAACCCTGTTTTCATTTCATAGATAAGGATGGTTATGAATGTGTATAAGATAATTGTATGTGGATTTACATGATACACTGTTTATATAAAAGATGTAACATATATATATATATATATATATATATATATATATGGGGAAGAAAGTATGTGTGCCTATTTTAAAAATGTAAATGGGGTAAAAGTTACCAAAAAAAAAAAGACCCCAAAGAACAAACAATAACAACAAAAAGTCTTGATTATCCATATATGAATTAAAATTAAAGGCTAAGTTTCCTGGCTTTTTTTTTTTCCTAGAAAAAACAGACTTAAAAAAAGTAAAATTGACCTCAGAGATTTCTTGAAAATGCCATTATTTCGTGCTCTGGCATTTTCTACAGTGAGAGTCCTTGTTAGTCAAGGGCATGGGAGAGGACAGAGAGCTGGGAAAGAAGACACAGACTACTGACAGTGGTGGGCCAAGAGACCTTGAGGGTCCAGAGGACACCAGTGCTAGAAACCAGTTGGGTCCACTGCAGGGAATGAGTCAGGAACTAGGCAATTCAACTTAGCAAACATGCATCAACTCAAACTGTGATAAAAAAAAAATACAATCAAAACCCTGCTTTCATTTTTTCAACTTGTGGTCTAAGCTCAACAGGAAAATTAAGATCTTGGGCTTTGGACCTAACAAAAATGTTTGAAAACTCCTCATGCCAAACCTTGAGTCCTATTAGCAAACAGGCTGTTTCAGCTCCTTTCTTGTGGGTGCCTTTGGCCTTTTTGTTGTTGTTAAGATTTTATTTATTTATTTGACAGAGAGAGAGGAAGAGAGGGAACACAAGCAGGGTGAGTAGGAGAGGGAGAAGTAGGCTTCCTGCTGAGCAGGGAGCCCGATGTGGGGCTCTATTCCAGAATGCTGGGATCATGACCTGAGCTAAAGGTAGGCGCTTAACAACTGAGCCACCCAGGGGCCTCTGCCTTTGGCCTTTTATGTAGTTCTTTTGTAGCTGATTGAAGTACTTGGCTAAGACTCCTGCCTCTTGATACCCAAACCTTTTGTCTGGTGGGTCACTTGACTTTCTGGCCACTACATTTCCTCATCTGATTCTTCCTCTTTCTCCTCTGAGTCTGGAAGTTGTCTGCCCACAGACCTTCCATGATCCTCTCTATTGCTGACTTCTCAGCACTCCCCCATTCCTCTTCCTAGTTGAATCCCCAATCCTGGCTCCTAAGCCTTTCCATATTGTATCATGAAAATTGAGATCTCAAGGAATACAAGCTCTTCAACTCTGCACTTAGCCAAAGCTGGAACATATCTGTGATGGTCACTTCTGCTTGCCCAGCACCTAATATTGCCTACATACGCTTGGCATACAATAGACACAAAAGAAAGAATAAAAATTAAAATAAGTTGGTACTGTAGTATTGACCCCGAATAGGAAAAATTAATATTTTTAATAAGGTTGAAACAAAAAGATGTTCTGTTTAATCAGCAGTTTATTAGAAAAATTTTAAAAGATGAAAAAGTTTATATGCTTATAGTTCATTGAGATTTAAATGCTAGTAAGTATTTCTCCCTGGCCTCCTCACTGCCCCTTAAACACACCAAGTAGCATCCTGTTTTAGGGCTATTGTATTTGATATTCCTTCTGCCAGAAATGTTCTTGCCTTAGTTACTGCATGGCTCATGTGTCCTGCAACGTGTTTTTTCTCAGTTTCTTGAATGGCTCGTATGTTCACTTCCTCCATGTCTCTGCTCAAATGGCACCACAGCAAAGAGGCCTTTCCCTGACTCCCCATCTAAAATAGTAACACCCTATCACTTTCTGGATCTTTTACTTTGCTTCATTTTCTCCCACCTGCCACATCATATGTTCATGGGTCCAATTCTCTCTCCTCCCACTAGAATTTTTAAGCTTCATGCGCGAATACATTTGTTTTCTTCACTACTGTATCCTCACTCACTGGAATGGTGCCTCATATAAGGCAGGTGCATATAACTAACTATTTCTTTGAATGAGTAATTCAAGGTAGGAACATAAATACACACTTTTTAATCTGGTGCTTAAAACTACATTCTTAATCAGTACTGCAGTTCAACTGAGTAATCATTACTGTTGGAACATATAAGAAATCATGAAAGAAAATAGCCTATTGTGTTTAATTCTATTGCATTTAACGACAGACTATGCTTTTATTTATAAACACTGTGACTTGAGGTACATTTCCCTCATTTTTATTTACCCTTTTGAGCCTCATTAACCTATTCTAAAATATGTTACTGCTAACTCAACAATATTTAATCTTCAGGGTAAGACAGAACATCTGTCTCCAAGATTACATATAATAAGTCATAAAAGGACAAATAGTACAGACCCATGTTAGGACTAGCAAAAGCAGACCTCTTTAAAAAACACTCATGTTTAATCTTTAAATGGATTTTCTGTGGGGCTTTTGACAATCTGATAGCCAGCCGTGCATTTATGAACTAACGCTTTTAAAGTCACCCACTACTCATTTGTGGGTAATTCTATTGAAAAAAATTTTTTGTCACATCTAACGGTAAGTCCCAAGCCCACGCCATGGGACAGGATAATTCAAATGTGGGCATTTGTCATGCTATCATATATTAGAGACCAGAACCTAACCTCTGGCTTCCCTGCTACGTCAGAGCACCCTGAAAAGTATACATACCCTTGTCATTCCTAGGAAGTTAATGATCAAAATGGTTGTAAAAGGATTATAAACAAAAATCAGGATAATCGCAGTGCAGAGGGGGCAGGAAGGGGAGGTTACAGCGGTGATTCTGAATGTCCAGAAAATATTGTGTGGGTGATTGAACAGTGGTCAGGTTCGTAGATATTTTTTAAGCCTCCCAAGGGAGATTAAAACTTTATTCATTAGTTATTGAAGCATAAGGCAGAATCGCTTGCCACTCTTTTTCAAGTACAAACTCAGTAAAGTACAAACTATAGGGAACTATTTCTATAGGGAAGCCTTGAGGCCTCTCCCTCCCTTCCAAAAGCTAGATTTAACAAATAAGAAGCCTGGTCTGGAATCAGAAAAACACTTTCCTGGCATTAGGAAAGTTACTTAACTTCTCTGAGCCTCTCCATCTCTTTAGCAGATATAACAATAATGTATATTAGAGGTCACTGTAAATATTAAATGAGATAATATACAGATGTGCTAAACTGGAGACTTGTGATTTAGTAAGCACTCAATAAATTAATATTAATGATTATTTCTTCCACATTCTTTCTATACCCTCACTTTTTCTCTCTGCTCCATTTTCTTTCCCTTTGTTTTTTCCCTCACCACAGAGCCCAACTGTAATTATTATTTGTAAATATTTATTGAGCATCAATTAATTACCACTCAACAATAGTTCAGAAGAGTCAATATGTATGTGAGGATTTACTAAGCAATTACCAGAAGCAACAGGTTGGGAGAGCCTGTGTGTGTGGTCTCTGCCCAGTTAGGTACACAATCACAGCAATGCAATGCTAGCTGTTACTCAGCTTGGGGCAACATTGCTGTTGAATTGATGATGGTGGCTGGCCTGACAGACTGAGAATAAAGACCTGAAATGCTTGGATTTTTAGGAAGCCCGTTCCCATTTGGGAACAAGAAGTTTCTGCATAAGTGCTTCCTGGGGTGGAGAGTGAGAGGGGCTCATTTCCCTGCCTCCTAGTGTCCCTGAGCTCAGAACAGGCTCTGTGAACTCTGGGGCATAACTCTCTCAGGATGTTTCTGAGAGGTAGGCCTATCTAGAAAAAGGCTGTGTCCCATCAGAAACATTTTGCTGAACCATAGCTGGATAGGGAGCTGTGAAAGTTGTTTCATAGAACCCCTCTCTGTGCTTTCCTTGCTCAGACTTTTGTCTTACCTAATCTCTGCTCCTTACTCCTTACTATGCCCTTCACAGAACTATTGCTCCCAGCTTCCAAATTTCTATATCAGCCATTCTGAAATTTTTACAATTTCCTGAAGGAGCTTTGTCTTTTCTCCTTTGTTTATTAAAGAGCTGCTTCCTCTGCCTTTAATGTGCTTCTTGGCCTGTCTCTTACGGTCAAGATCTAGTCCAAGTACACTTCTTTTTTTTTTTTTTAAGATTTTATTTATTTATTTGACAGAGATAGAGACAGCCAGCAAGAGAGGGAACACAAGCAGGGGGAGTGGGAGAGGAAGAAGCAGGCTCATAGCGGAGGAGCCTGATGTGGGGCTCGATCCCATAACGCCGGGATCACGCCCTGAGCCGAAGGCAGATGCCCAACTGCTGTGCCACCCAGGCGCCCCCCAAGTACACTTCTGGGCAGTCTTCCTTCATCCCCGTCTTATAACAAGGTGTCCCTCAATGGGTTCCCATGGTTTCAGTGTTTGTAGCCATGGTGGCTCTCATCGGTCAGTCAGTATGTCACTGTCATGACTATTCATTCTTCTGGAAGTGCCTTCATAGTACAGACCATATTTATTTGTTTAATCTCTGGGTCCTTAGTACATAGTACATACTATGTGTACATAGTACAGTTCCTGATGCTTAGAAAGCGCTTAGTAAATGCTGGTGGAACAAATTAATAAGAATCTGAATTACATTCCTCTACATACTCCAACTAAGTGAGCTGCTGACTGCTAAATAGTTCCAAAAAAATAGTGTTGAAAAAGTGTACATTTTCATCTGTCTCCTCTGGTGTTAACAAGATTAATACCTATTTGGCAACAAAAGTTTAGTGAGGAGCCTTAAGTTCCTTGGAGGAAAGGGGCCCTGCATATTTTAAAATTCAGTAAAAACTCCTATCCATGGTTATTGCTACATTTCTCCTTGTCCTCTGCTTATAGAGAATTCAGGTGCCCCAAACTACTTAAGAAAGTGGTACAATTTTTTAGAAGACTAAAAATGACGATTTATTAGCCCACATTCTTGTGAGATGAAATAAAAGAGATTTTTTTTTAAAGATTTTATTTATTTATTTGACAGAGATAGAGACAGCCAGTGAGAGAGGGAACACAGCAGGGGAGTGGGAGAGGAAGAAGCAGGCTCCTAGCCGAGGAGCCCGATGTGGGACTCGATCCCAGAACGCCAGGATCACGCCCTGAGCTGAAGGCAGTCGCTTTAATGACTGCGCTACCCAGGCGCCCCTAAAAGAGATATTTTAAATGAGCAAACAACAACAACAACGACGACGACGAGGACAACAACAACAACAAAACCCCCAAACAACCATTGATTTCATTCACATACTCTCCACCCTCCCACTGGGGAAAACCAACTGAGGAAGAGTTTGGACTGCCAACTGTTTCTGTTTTCTTTCCTGAGATAATATGTCCAGACATCACATGTCACATTGCCATAGGCAGCAATTAAAGAAGATGGGTAGGACACGGATTCAGAAATGAATTCAGGAAAAATATTCACTGGGCATTGGTGGCTGCTCTACTTGGCTTCTGAGAAATCCCCAGAGATACCCTTGCTGAGCAATAGTGAGGGTTTATTGAACACAAAACCCTGCCCTCCCAAGCATCTAGCTCCACTGTGTCCCTTAACGTCTTTCAAATTAACTCTTCTACCTACCTTTGCTTCAGGGTGTCCTTGGCATTGATGACTGGACTTCCATAAATGATAATGGGTAGAGCTAGGGGATTCCAGCTCTGGTCTACTTTCCAACAATGTCATCACCTAGGGTTTGTAAAATAAATGTACAAGAAAAGGCATTCAAATCGTGAATCTTCTGGGAAAACTTCAAAGATGAGCCTAAAAATATGTAGTGAAAACAGAATGGTTGAAATGCTTCTTGCATCCCTGAGACACCTCCAAAACAATGTCCTAAAAATATCACCATAAAGAGAGACAACATTATCACTATTAGTGAAGAAAGTAAATGTATAAACTTCTAAAGTGTAAGAATAACTTTGACCAGCTAGGCGGTAATGCAGCTGTTGTTAAAAAAAAAAAAAAAGGGCATGGACTTTGTAGTAACAGACGAGGTTCAAACTCTGCTTTCTCAGTCGCTATGTAACACTGGCAAATTACTTAATTTCATGAAATCTACCTTTCTTATTTTTAATTTGGATTCCTAACTATTTTACAAATTTATCGCTCATTCACTCAAGTAACTGATAAATGTTTGATTTTTGAGCAATTACTAGAAACCAGATACCATGCTGGGTGCTAGAGATTCAACAATAGGAGATGAGGTTTCCCTCATGGATTTCATTGTCTAGGAGCAGAGATAGTTGAATAAATAAAATAATTACAATACATTGTGACAACTGTCTTAGTACTTGTAAATTCAAGGTAGTAAAAAAGTGAAAGTGGTTGGGTCCCCTTAGGACAATCAAGGAAGGCTTCAAAGAAGAGATGGAGTTTAAGTATCAGCTAATATTTAACAGATGAGCAGAGATAGGGAATGGAAAGACTTTCAGTGCAAAAACAGCAGATAGCCAGTGGCATGATGTGAAAACTTTAGAAATTTCAAGAATTCAGGAAACATCGAATGGCTCAACTTGTCAATATATTTAAGAAGTAGGAGAGGATTGGTGACCATCTGAATAAAAAGGCTTAGCAAAGAGAAGGATGATACCTAGGTTTCTTTAGTAAGAGACTCAGTTTGAGGTTGATGTCCTTTACTGAGGGACACAGAGGAGGGGTATTAAGAAGAAGGGATGACAGAGATAAAAAGGCAATGTGGGGACAAGTTGACTGTGTGAGGGTTCTATGAAACATCTAAATGAAATGTCTCGTAGGCAGTCCAATGTACTGGTCTGGAGCTTAGGAGAGAGAGCTGACCTGGAGATTCAGGTTCAGAACCCAGCGCATTATATGTAAGACCAGATGAGTACTTGGATCTTTCCTCCACATAGGTTGGCCTCAAGGCAAATGAGGAAGTCTGGGTTGTGGGGGTGGTGTCCAAGGGGAAATCCGCACTTTGGTTCAGAGTCTTTGTGGGGAAGAGTGGTATGCTTGGGAAACCCTGTGGTTGATACTTACACTAGAACTGCCATAAAGGAAAACCTACCATAAGTTAAAAAGTACTGTCAAAATTATATGTTATTTTATTTGCTTACATTTTTAAAAAATTCTGAATGAATACAAAGACCACAGCAATACTTCTTATAAGCCCTGTCTCTTTCTCATTTGCTTCCCTCTCATCACAAACTGCTCCTTCAACCCTCCTACATGTCCTGAAAAGCCTTCCCCCACTCCTAGCCCCCACATCTCCTACTCCCACTTTTGCCTTATCCTACATTACTAAAATCCCCAAAGATGAGTCTGATAAGGCAGGAAGAGGCTTCTTTGGAGTGTGAGGGAGGAGAAGAAATGAAACCTGCAAAGTCAGCATCCTTTTAGAAGCCAGGAAGAGGAGAAAGGTTGGAAGGACTCATGTATTAATAATTGTGTTCTTGTTACAGTAGACTCAAAAGCCAGGCTGATCATCTAAATAAGTCATGCATGCAAAGAAGCCTAGCAGAGAGCAAGGATCCTTGTTCCAGGGAATGGATGGAAACCAAAAAAGAGCAGAAGGTTCTAAGTCATGGGTGAAAGGTGTTTCCTAGAGAAATTCCCTGGGCTTAGGGCAACTGCTGCAGCAAATTGTATATGTTCTAGTGATTTCTGGTACAGGAGAAAGAAGCTATTAAAGTTTCTGCTAAGGCCTGGATATCACTGGAAGAAGATATAGAGTGAGAAGAAAACAAGAGTCAGGACAGAAGCTGAGGAAGCAGGTTGATGGAGAAAGTCAGTGAAGGATTCTGATGAGAATTTGTCAGGAGGTGGAAGAGAACCAGGAATATGTGGTGTCTTGGAAATTAGGGTTCATTTTTGTTCAAGGAGACAGTGTCAAATGTCCCATAATTATCAAATTTGATACAGAATGGAAAGTAATCATTGGATTTGGCAATTGGGAGGTCACTGATAACCTTAGCAAACGCATCTTCAGTGAAATGGTAGAGGCAAAAGGCAAATTATAGTGTGTTCATTATGAAAAATGAAAGACTGGAGACATGAGGACAACCATCCTGAGAAGCCTGTCTGAGCACAGGAGACAACACATTAACTAGAGGAGTTTGTCCCCTGCCTTTCTCCCTATCCCCTCTCTCTTTTTCCTCTCTCCCTTTCTTCCTTCCTGATGGGCAAGACTTGAATCTCTTTAAAGGCTGTTGGGTAGGATCTTGTGAAAAAGAGTCCAGAAAGATTATAGAGAAGGGGGTGGGAAGTACTGGGTTAGGTTGAAGGATTCACTTGGAATAACAGAAGAAGAAATATGCTTTCCTCTGAGAGTAGAGGGAAGGAAAGTTTTAGTAGGAAAGCAGGAGGTCATCAGTCAGGAAGTTGAAAGAGTTTGTGTCTGCTAGCCTTGAGTCCTCTGCCAGGGAGTTGGCAAAGTCATACACTGAGAGTAAGGTATAAGGAGGGAGGAGCTGGGTAGGGAGACACAGGGAGAGGTTTGGAATAGTGACAGTATAGAATGGGAAGGGGGACAAGGTAAATGGCACAAAGGGTTCATATTTTTGAGACCACACGTTGGAAACATCTAGTATATTTGAGGCTCAGGATATTTTTCCCAGCTGCAGCTGCATGAGGTGCAGAGATGCTATCATTGGATATATTCAGGGATGGCCGTTTGAGGCAGGTGAGGCATTCAATAAATACCTGCTTCCCAAGTAAAGAAGTACAGGTTAGTGGTATAGAAAACATGCAGTTGTGACTTTCTAGCAGGAAGAAATGTTTTCATTTAGTGAAGTTTAGTCAAGTGAAGTCTAATTGCGGCATTTAGTCACAGCCATGAAGGTCTTCTAAAATTGTTAGTTTTAACTTTGGGCAGATAAACTGCAAAATATCAGGTGGTGCCACTTGATTACTGGAGCTCAGGTTGTGACTGCTATTATCTTGAGGACACAACAGGAGTAATCAATTCCCTTTTTGCCCTACCCAAGTCAATGGAGACAAAAGAATTCCAACAGGTCTAATTCTCTTGCCCTTGCAGACAACCTGTAACGTACCAGGAAGTAGCCGAACAGTGACTTTGAGGAACACGCTCACAAAGTGTCCACACATATGAGATCATTTCTTACAATCATTGCATAAAGGCAGAAATATTTCTTTCTCAGAAAAGAGATCTGAATTCAGATAAGGCAGAAGCAAATGCAAAAGAGCAAGAACCAGACTCAACCAATTTGTCCTTTTTTATACTGTTAAGAAAGCAAACTTACTCTTCCAGCAGATAGGAGTCAAAGCAGGCAAGAGAGATGGCATGAATCAGAAGGAATTCCCAAGGATTCATGGAGGTCATAGTTATGCTCCCTGAAATTTCAAATGTTTGTGTAATATTTTAGAAAGAAACCTGCACCTGAGTCAGAGCCCATTTTGTGGCATTAATTTTGATATGAACTGGGAACACAGTTCACGTGTGTATGTGTGAATGTGTATAGAACAAAGTTGAAGGAAACTAACATTTGTTGGATCCTTACTATGTGCTAGCAGCTCACTTTTTCTCATTTAATTCACATATCAACCCCGTGCCATAGATATTATTTTCTTTATTTCACAGAGGAAAGAATCTGGGGCTCAGAGTGGTATGAGAACTTGCTCAAATTTGCCTTTAGAGACTGCACACTGCATGGCTCAGACATGAGTCATGGAGACAGTCAGAAAGGGCCTGAGGACTTGGCTTTACCACTAACCACCCCCTGTGACTTGGGAAACTAGTTAAACAAAATAGTACCTGTGATGATCAGTTTTTTGTGTAAACTTGCCTAGGTTACAGTCTCCAATTACTCATTCACTATTCTAGGTGTTGCTAAAGGTGTTTTGCAGGTGTCATTAAAGTCCATAATCAGTTGACTTTAAGTAAGAGAGATTCTCCTGAATAATCTTCGTGGGCCTGAAAGAATTTCAAAGTAGTGCTGGGGCTTCCTTGAAGAAGAAGAAATTCTAGCTGTGGACAGTAGCTTAACTCTGCCCCAAATCCCAGACTACTCTTCTCTACAGATTTTTAGACTTTCCTAATCAGCCCCCACAATCACATAAACCAATTGCAACAAATCTCTTAAAATGTGCCTCCTACTGATTCTGTTTTTTCGAGAGGAATCTTGGCTGATACAGCACCTCCCTCTGGTGGGTTGTGCAGATTAAATGACGTAATCTATGACTGTATGGGAAGTACCTGACATGGTGCCAGAAACACTAAAAAGGGTTGAAAAATGGTAGTTACTATTATGATGACTTTGCAAACACAGTTTGAGTCTTCATCTAGTTGACTTCCAACCTGACTCTTTACCCAACAATTTGGTCAAGAATTGTAGTTACTGGTCTGGGTTTTCTACCTAATTCAACGTGACCTTGAGCAAGCCACAACCACTAAGGGCCTTGGTTTCCTTTCTGTAAAATAAAGAGCTGTACACCAAACGATTTTGGTACAAACTATTCCAGCTCTGATGTTCTCTGGGTCAGTTTTGACCTAATTTATTAGATTTTTATTAGGTCTGGTCTATTTCATCTAGCTACCAGACAAGATCTATTCTATTACAGTTACATTGAGGGCTGTTCCTACACGATAACCCTGTAATTACTGGGTGGTTTATGGCCAGAGAATACAAACTAAGTTTAATATTAACCTGAGCAAAGCATTCTTGTTCATTTAGCCAGTAGTTATAGAGCTCCTGCTCTACCCCAGACTATAGGCTATAGGGAATAATAAAAGAGCATTAAATCTGGTTCCTGCCCTCAAGGAACATAACAAGACATCTAAAAATCAGATACCACTAGGAGGGACTATATATTTAAGTCTAAGCACTATTGGAGTTGAGAAAAAGGGAGAGAATAAGATCATTCTGAGCTGGAATGGTCAGAAAGGCTTAATAGAAGAGGCGAGGATTCAGATAGATGGGATGTCTATGTAAGAGATGAGAAAGAAGTTAAAACTTTCACTCTTACTATGTATCATTTATTCCACAATGGTGGAGTAAACAGGTGAGGTCTGGGCAGGTCTTTACATTGCTTCTTGCCTTTGTTGGCATAGATAATATAAAAGTGGATGCTTCATAACTTCAGGTTTACTCTCCTATTCTACCTGGCATGTTCTGTGCAAGGATGAATAGACAGCAGTTGTACTACCTTGCACACATTTACACATGGATACCTTCAAACACTATGACAACTGCCACCATCCATGCATTAGGGCATTCCCCCCCCCATAGGAGATTAAGTTCCATTAAGATGGGGTCTATGCTTCTCTTTCCTACTATATAAATACTCATGGACTGAATCAATGAAATCATTGCTCACCAGATATGGGAAACATAAAGGGGAAGTTTCCCTAACTGAAACTTTCAATGTGATTAAACCCTTAAAAACAGTGATTCTTATATACTTTGGAAATTCTTTGACTTTCAACGTCAGCCCATTCTGACTCCCTGCTCCCACTCCCTGCATAATGTTGCTTAAGCCGTACTGGCAGGGCTTCTTATCCAAAGAGCCATTGACAGAACTTCTGCCAAAAATTTGCTGGAGCTGAACAAAAAAACTAGTTGCTGTGTGTAGAAGAAAAGTTATGCTTGAATAACAAGCAAACACCAGAAGGATTAATTTTATAAGCTTACCTTTAAGATCAGATAAAGGCAGTTTGACTTTTTAAAGACTATTCATTTTTATCAGTTTAATAAACATCTCTTAGCAATATTGATAGTCATCTTAAATGGGCAGGAAAAAAGAAACCTTATTAAAAGTTAAACTTAAATTGTTCACTAATCTTACTTCAGTTTATTGCCTCTTTCATGATGATCTTTTGCTAAATGAGTCTAAAAAAATATTTCGTGATGTGTGTAAACAAGCCAGAAATTCTCAAGACTCTGGTCTAATGAAAGCAAATAAACAGGGTTTACAAAATAATTCAGAACACTGAAAGAGTGTTCCAGGTATAAATATAGATTTCTAGAAATAAGAAGTGAATAATCATAAGTCAATATCCATAAGGATAACTACAAAGATTGGAAGGGGAAAAATATCCTCTGTATTCAGAAACAGTTCCTAGTCAATTGCAAAATAATTCTGCCCATGGATTATTAACATTTATATTCCAACAAATTTTTGCAAATATTTATTCAGCCCAACTATGTACAATGAATAGTTCTCAAAATATATTGTATCCAATCAATGCAACTTACCAAGGACTGGACTATGAGTAGTCTGGGTAATGTAGTGTACATATGCTATTTTTGTCTGTCAGCCTCTATGTATACCCCTTCTTCTGTTAACAACACCTGAATTATTCCTTTGGGGAGCCACTCTCTCCCATTTCATACTATGTGATTCTATGGGATTGACCTCACCCTGCTAGCTCTAAGGATATGCACGTAATCATGACCTGCTCAGTTGTCCTTTGACCACAGTGACTGTTAGAGATGGGCATAAATATAGATTAAAGTAGAGGTGAGTTTGGTGATAAAACCCAGGCCAATGAGACCTGTGGGGTTTTATTAGAAAAACTTGGACAAGAAAAGCTCTCTTCCCACAGATTGAAAGCTGTAAGACCAACGAGCTGAGACCCTGTTAGAAAGACACCAACACAGAAGATGGAGAGCAAGACCAAGTTTTAATGGTGGTCCTGGCCATTTTCCACTTGCCCCCACATCTCTCTCCTCCTCTCTATTGGCTGACTAAATGGATTCTATCAATTTCTCTTCCCCTCTAGCTTCCAGGTGGGAGTGCTGGGAGGAGATCAGAGACAATAGATTATTTCCCAATCCCTTTCTGTTGGGTTTCTTTAGGCTGGCTGTCTCTCTACTGGAGGCTACAGCTCCTGTTAGGAAACCCTCTCCATATAATCCTCTGTCTTCAGGTTCCAGTAACCACTCTTGCTTTGCTCCTTTAGGTCTAGAGATGACAACAATGTCCCACTATTACTTACTTTGGTACATCAACAACCCTTATAATTTTCCTAAACCCTGTCCCTATCTTTGTAATTAGTCCTCTTTTAAAAACCAATTGAATGGAGCCGCCTATTTCCTGCTAGGACCATGACAGATAAGATGACATTATTGTAGTTCTTAATCCAGACATGCCCAAAGATAGTGATACTCCTAACTTTTCAATTACTTGAGCCAATAAATTCCCTTTTTCCTAAAGGCTATTTGAATTAGATTTTCTGCATCTTACAACAGAGAATCCTAATACAGTTTGTCAGGTTGTTTTGATTGCATAGACTCACATAAAGCACTTAAATAAGAGGGAGAGGACACTGTTACAGACTGAATTGAGCCCCTCAAATTCATATGTTGAAGTCCTAACCACCAATACCTCAGAATGTGATTCTGATTAGGAGATGGGTTCTTTAAAGAGGTAATTAAGTTAAATAAGATCAATAGCTTGGGCCCTAATCCAATCTGACTTGTATCCTTATGAAAAGAGGAGATTAGGACATAGACATGCACAGAAGGAAGATACTATGAAGACATAGGGAGAAGACAGCCATCTATGAGCCAAGGAGAAACCAACCCTGCCAATATCTTGATATCAGACTCTACCCTCCAGAATTGTGGGAAAATAAATTTTTGTTGCTTAAGCCACTTAGACTTTCATACTTTGTTATAGCAGTCCCAGCAAACTGATACAGACACCTATAAACTATAACTGGGAAAGATACTTCTAGAGGCCAACAACTCTCTCCAGATCTCTGAGTCAAAACAGTCTCTTAGCTCATCTGTGTCTCTCTCTAAATTGGTTCTATTTACATGTTTAACTCTCTGGCTAATCCTTCTGTATTTCCCAATCCAAAAGATCCTAAACTAATTGACTTGGCTAACTACCATTGATACTATTGGGGTGAGACTTTGCACTGACCCACCTCATGAGTTTCTAGCCAGCAATGGGTAAGCGCATTTGGATCATTTGCCTTTGTCTGGTTCCACCAGGGGCTACCATGTGTAGTGAACAATTATATGGTGGTTCTCTGCATAGGAAGTGGTGGGAGGGTCAGTTTCAGGGAGAAGAGAGGATGGATACAGCTGGCATTCGGTAAGTCCAGCATTTGGTCTCCTGGGCTAGTGGCATTAATAATTTTATGAAAACATCAACACCAAAACATATTGCTCAGATCTGGCTTTAATTTTTACTGTAGTAGCCAATTCCTCATTTCAGTTACTCAAAAGCCCACTGTCTTGACCTTGAGTCTTACGAGATACCTTAAAATCTTTACAATAACCACACTGCTGTGCTTGACTTAGTTTGATGTGTTTGTTACTTGAAAACAAAAAGGCTTTGATTAAAATAGTTTCAAAAGAGAAAAGCAATTTTTTTCCAGAGAAACGGGATCTGTTTAGGAGTAAATGTGACTTTTATTGATTATTCCTGACAGTGCTATCAACTGTGTGACTATGCTGGTATCCCCTCACCTCTTCATTTATAAGAAATGGAAAGAATACTGAAGAATGTCTTCCAGTTCCTAGTAATGCTTCCAGAAAATCTTTTTTTTAAATATTTTGTTCATTTATTTGATAGAGAGAGAGTATAAAAGTAGGTGGAACAGCAGGGAGAGGGAGAAGCAGGCTTCCTGCTGAGTGGATAGCCCAATGTGGGGCTCGATCCCAGGACCCCGGGATCATGACCTAAGCTGAAGGCAGACACTTAAACAACAGAGCCACCTAGGTGCCCCCACTTCTAGAAAATCTTAAGATGATACTTCAGGAGGTCATATACTCTTATCTCAGGCAGACATTTTTTTCTTTTAGGTTCTGAAACCCCAAAGAAGAGAATTATTTCAAATTTCCTGAAATGTTAATTTTTTTTTCCTGGTCCATGAACTTCTTCCCAGCTCTTTACTTACTACTGCCTGATACCACAGAGACAGGATCAAGTGTGTGTAGTGGGTGAAACTCTTAAGTTTCACCATTTGTGAAACTGACATCATGTGTCCAGCAGTATGATTACATTTCTGTATGCAGTTATCTCTCCCTTTGGGGAGGTCAGGGGTGGCACATAGAGGTACTAGGCTGGGGTAAGCGCAACATTGTGGGGAACTTCAGCTTTCAGGCCTACTCTGCTGTCCACTAGTCCCCTCCAGCAGAATGGCCAGGGCCACTTCACTTGTATCCAAAAGCCTAGAAGTGTGAGTGTTTGAGTGTGTGGGAGAAGCTTGATATTTTAGCAAGACTGAATATTTTGGGACAAGGTGGGGTATACTTGGAAAGCTACTTTTTAGAGGCAAAATGTAAAAACACTGAAAGATTTAAGACAAGAGAACCAGAAGATCAAATTTTCATCCCAGAAAGACCACTCTGAATCACTTTGAATGGAAAGTGGTTTGGAGGTAGGCAGGCTGGAAGTAGAGCCAGGCTCAAAGGGAGGAAGCCAAGCTAGAGGTGATGATTGCCCAAATGAGTTGGAGCCCGTGGGGATATAAAGAGGAAGGCACTGAGAAAAATGGAGGGGTTACAAGTGTGTCTAGAGCCTGCTGTCCAATACCCAGGAGGAGCAGGTGTAAAGGTACGTCTGTCGTGCTAGGATCCTTGGCTTTGGCGTTCAAGAAAGGATGGGATGATCAGGACCACGCCTGAGCAACTCTGCTGTCAGTTCTCTCTGCCTGAAGCCATGAAAGAACTTGGAGACCCATCAGGACATTGTAAATTCCTCAAAAAGACAAAAGGATTAGCTCTGCCATCTGCAGCAGAGGTAGTAGGGTTGGAAACAGAAATCTCTAGATCATTTGGAGCTGGATATAACTGGTGAAGAGCAAAACAGTAGCCCTTGGGGAACACTGAGGAGCATCCAGCCATGGAACTGGAGTCAGATTACTATCTGGGCTGTATCGATGCAGCCCAGCTCTAGCTGGTGTTTTAGGGAAATGAGCTGTTTAAGGGGGAGGAAAAGAGGCTTTGAATTTTAAGTGGCTGCATATTAAACATTTTTTCCCTAACCATATTTGCATCCCTCCTCTTCCTGCTCCCCATACATTTCAGTGACCACCGGAATGATGAACAGCAGAGGCCAGGCCTTTGTCGGGTGAAGAAGACTGTATTATTGTCATATAAGTAATTGCATTTTGTCTCTTCCCTCCATTGACATTAGGTCTGGCTATGTGACTTGATTTGGCCAATAAAATATGAGCAGACACTTAAAATATGCTCCTGTGATTTGGCTTGGACTTCTGTATTCCTGCCCTCTGTCATAGAAAGAGCCCTCTCCTTTAGCCTGGGTCCCAGAGCGAGTACAGAAAAGCATACCTGAACCACCTACAGGCTGGTGCAGAGCCACTGCTGGCAAATCTCAGACCCATGAGCAAGATACCTTTGTTTAATAGCTCATAAAAATGTGTTTTTTTAATTACACAGCATTATCACAACAAAAGCTAACTAATATAGAAATTAGTTCCTAAAAATATGGTGCTGATGTGATAAGAACTTAAAATACTTGTCCTTCCCTTGGGACTGAACAGCAGGCAGCAAGAAAATACTGAAGACTAGAAAGATGATGATTTTGTAGAGCGAGATTATGTAGTAGCAAATATTTGGTAAAACCTGCAATAACTTGAAGACAGAAAATATACCTCATGAATGGGTGGTTTTGGGTGATGAGATTTCAAGAAAAACTGTTATTAGCATGAGTTGGTTGCTGCCTTTGATTAAGGTCTTTCAAGAAAGAACTGATCTGCTTCTAAGCAGGGATTAAAGAGTAAAGAGTGACTCCAGAAATTCCAGGACTTGCAAATATGAAAAAGAGAACTGTTTCTCATCTTCAAAGAGAAAAAGGAAAAACTGAAAAACACTGAAAACCACAAACTGTGATAAGACTAAGTCTCAAGACAAAGATCAAATAAATGGCACTGTCATGCTCTTTGTCAAATGTGTTAATGGTTAGGGTGGTGCCCAGTGAATTCTCTTATCTGGACAAAATGGCTCATAGAAAAGAGATAAGAACTAGGTTCCACTAACTTAATAAGCTCAAACTCTGTAATTAAGCCTAGAGAGAAAGACAGGCATGACTTGAAAATTATTGCAGATATAATTGTCTCATGGATCTAACTTAAATCACACACAAAAAATTAAAAATAGTTTTGGGGGAGAAATAGAACTCCCAAAGCACTATTGCCTGGGTTAAAAGAGATTGTGAAATAAGCAGAGAATGACAATTATCATATGGTTTCACTCATTTGTGGAACATAAGGAATAGCAGGGAGATCAGTAGGAGAAGGAAGGGAAAAATGAAGGGGGGGTAAACAGAGAGGGAAATGAACCACGAGAGACTATGGACTCTGGGAAACAAACTGAGGGTTTTAGAGGGGAGGGGGTGGGGGGAATGGGCTAGCCCAGTGATGGGTATTAAGGAGGGCACGTATTGCGTGGAGCACTAGGTGTTATATGCAAACAATGAATCATGGAACGCTACATCAAAAACTATTGATGTACTGTATGGTGACTAACATATCATAATAATAATAATAAAAAGAGATTGTGACTCCTTGAGCCATGAAAGACCTTAGGATAATAATGTATCAAAATTGGTTCATTAATTTTAACAACTACGCCATACTAACGTAAAATTTTAATAATAGTAAGAGCTAGGTGTTGGGTACATGGAACTCTCTGTACTACCTTAAAATTATTTTCAATTAAAATTTTATGTAAAAAACTGAAAGACTGAAAGTTTTTCCTCTAAGATCAAGAGCAAGACAAGGATGTTGGGTCTTGCCACTTTTATTCAACGTTGTACTGGAAGTCTTAGCAGCAGCAACCAGACAAGAAAAAGAAATAAAGGCATTCAGATTGCTAAGGAAAAAGTAAAACTCGCTATTTACAGATGCCCTGATACTATACAAAGAAAATCCTAAAGACTCCAACAAAAACCCATTAGAACTAACAAATTAATTCAGCAAATTTGCAGGATATGAAATTAATATACAGAAATCCGTTGTGGTTTTATACACTAATAACAAAGTGCAGAAAGAGAAATTAAGAAAACAATCCCATTTACAATTGCATCAAAAAGAAGAAAATATCTAGGAACAAATTTAACCAAGGAAGTGAAAGACCTGTACTCTGAAAACTTTAAGATATTGATGAAAGAATTGAACATGACACAAACAAATGGAAATATACCATGCTCGTGGATTGGAAAAATTATTGTTAAAATATGCATACTACCCAAAGCAATCTACAAATTTAATGCAATTGCTATCAAAATACCAATATTTTCAGAAAAACTAGAAAAAAGAATCCTAAATTCATAGAATCACAAAAGACCCCCCAAATGGCCAAAGCAATCTTGAGAAAGAACAAAGCTGGAGGTATTACACTCCAGAATTGCAAACTATGCTACAAAGTTGTAATCAAAACAGTATGGTATTGGCACAAAAACAAACATATAGATCAATGGACAGGACAGAACAGAGAGCCCATGAATAAATCCTTGCTTATATGGTCAATTAATCTATGACAAAGGAAGCAAGAATATACAATGAGAGAAGGACAGTCTCTTCAATAAATTGTGTTGGGAAAACCAGATAGCTACATGCTATCCAAAACTGGACTGCTTTCTTACATCATATGCAAAAAATACATTCCAATGGATTAAAGACCTAAATGTGATACCTGAAACCATAAAAATTCTAAAAGAAAACATAGGCAGTCATGTCTTGAACATCAGCCTTAGCAACATTTTTCTGGATATGTCTCCTCAGGCAAGGATAACAAAAGTAAAAATAAGTAATGTGACTACACCAAAATAAAAAGCTTTTGTACAGTGAAGGAAACCATCAACAAAATGAAAAGGCAACCTACTGAATGGGAGAGGATATTTGCAAATAATATATCTGATAAGAAGTTAATATGCAAAATATATAAAGAATTATACAACTCCGCAGCAAAAAAAAAACCAGTTGGATTAAAAAATGGCCAGCGGACCTCAAACAGATATTTTTTCAAAGAAGACATACAGATGGCCAACAGATACATGAAAAGATACTCAACATCACTAACCATCAGGGAAACGTAGGTGAAAACTATGATGAGATATTACCTCATACCAGTAAGAATGGCTAGGATAAAAAAGACAAGAAATAATAAGTGTTGGTGAAGATTTGAAGAAAAAAGAACCCTTGTACACTGTTGTTGGGAATGAAAATTGGTGCAGCAACTGTGGGAGAGTAGGGAGGTTCCTTGAAACATGAAAATTGATATACTCTATAATCTAATAATTCCACGACTGGGTATTTATGCAAAGAAAATGAAAATACTAATATGAAAAAATATATGCAATCCTTTGTTTACTGCGTTATTTACAATAGCCAAGATAGGGAAGAAACCCAAGTGCCTATTGATAGATGAATGGGTAAAGAAGATGTGATACACACACACACACACACACACACACACACACACACACACACACAGGGATATTAACTCCAACATAAAAATGAAAGAGATCTTGCCATATGTGACAACATGGATGGACCTAGAGGGTATTTATGCTTGGTGAATAAGTCAGACAGAGAAAAACAAATACCATATGATTTCACTTACAAGTGGAATCTAAAAATCAAAACAAATGAATAAACAAATAAAGAACAACAGAAACAGTTTCATAAATACAGAGAACAAACCATGGTTGCGAGACGGGAGGGGGTTTGGGGGATGGGCGAAATAGGTGAATGAGATTGAGGCTCAAACTTCCAGTTATAAAATAAATAAGTTACAGAGTTGAAAAGCATAGAACTGGGAATACAGTCAATAATGTTGCAATACTGTGCATGGTGACAGATGGTAACTACTCTTATCATGGAGAACATTGTGTCAAGTATAGAATTGTTGAATCATCAGTGTGCTGCACACCTGAAACTAATAAAACACTGTATGTGAACTATACTTCAATAAGAAAAATGAACCATGAAAAATTAAAGACCTTAGGGTCCCCAACATTCTGCAGGTGGGTAGCAGGATGAGACAGCTGCTCGGCTGCCAGGGGGCACATATTTTCCTTCAGAAGTGGCCAAGAAGGATAATGGAAAATTACCTCTGGGAAGGTGGAGCCAAGAGTCATGAGAACAATGAAAAGAAAAGCTATTCCCAGGGAACAGAACTGGAGCCTAATCAAAGAACATTTCCTACCTTCAGGTTGGAGACTTGGCAACATTTGCCCAGTGGGATTTCAGAATTGTTACAAATCGGTGATTGCTTCCTCTTCTGCAATGGGCTATTTATTTTTGCTCTCCTGCCTCTGTCCTGTATGGTATGTTGAGGGGGATACTATTCAGCAAATTATCATTTATGTCTCCCCTTTCTCACTTATATGAAGAATATCCTACCCTCTCTGTTCATGTTGAGCACATGAGCTTTTTTTGGCCAATGAATGTGAGCAGAAGCTCTGAATGTGCTTGCACTGTTTGATTTGACCTCTCTGCCTTTTATGTTCCTACCCTCTACATTAAGAAGAGTTTGCCTAGCAGCCATGGTTCCTTTAACCTCGGTCCTAGAATGAAAGACTCATGGAACATACCTGAACCTGACCTGCAGCTCAGAGCAGGACTGCTGTAGCTGCCCAGTCAACCTGTAAGCAAGATAGAAATGTTTTGTTATTGGAAATCACTGAGAATTTTTGGTACGCAATAAAAGCTGATTAATACATACAGCAAAGGTTCCCAAGGAACTGAGGAATGGCTCTAAATGGGATTTGCACATAATAAAGGTAAGGGAGTAGGTGGAAGAGAAAGTTGTAGGGCGTTTCCAGATAATGATTCGCTCTATCTCCAAAATCAGGGTAGAGTATTCCAAACATAATATTCACAGGAGACACTAGAAGTTACTCAAATGACTAGAGTCCAGCATTTTATATCAAACCTTAATAATTAGTGATACCATTAAAATCCAGATAATAACTATAGTCCCAAACAAGGTCCTATTATATAGAAACTCCTTGGGAATGAGATTGAGAATATAGAATGCTAATGAATATTAGAACCTCTTAGATCATTTTAATGTAGAATACACAAATCTTAATGACACAACCTCAATTGTGTTTTTCTGATAAATGGCTTCAAAGTGATTATTACAATAGACATGTAATGGGAAACTTAGCTGCCATATTTACAGAACAAAATTTAAGAAGTACTTATTCATCTTCTGAGCCATTAGTTTGCACCTGCTAAGATGAACATAGGTAGATTTAAAACTTTTTTTACTGCAAAATTATTTGCCAAAAATGGCTTCATTAATAATAACACTGATATTTATTTTGCTCCGATACAAACTTTATATGTTTAATTTCATGCTAAGCAATATTTGATACAACAAAATACCAACACAACAAAGTAATTCAGACTTACCCATGAAGTTTGTTTTAATGGGACTTGACCTACGTTCACTGACTGCAAACCACTTTAACAGGTTTTACTTGTTTATATAAGAGACATTTTTAAAAAGACATTTATTTTCCATTTTTCCTGGCATTAACTAGGGACAATCTTGCCACAATTCTACTTTACAAAACTACAAGGAAGGAACACTCAATTTGATGTTCATGTGAAATATAATTACCCACTTTTCTTCCTTTACAACATGTACTCCACAGTCAGGATGACAAGCCAAAAAGTACATAATACACTGCCTGTCATTAATAACAAGTATGCTCTTTTGAAATTATTTCACAATAACACTTATTCAAAATATCCTTTACTTGCTTTTTTGGCTATTATACTACAGCACCTCAACAAGTATTGCCTGTTTCAAATCAAAGAGAGAAATGAGAATTTACTGAATAAATGAGTTGACTAGGTGTAATTATAAATAAGTATTGTAAATTTTAACATGTACAAAGTTTCCATCTCTGCCCATGTCTCTTAAGGAGGTTATACTGGTAGGGTGAGGGTCTGTGTGCCAGGATTGTAGAAGATGCAATTCCTACATCTTTCCCTAAATAAGTATCATGCATCCTTCAAGGCTCTTCACAAAGCCCACATACTGAATAAAGTCTTTCTTCAGTCTCGCAAGCATATCTCATCTGTTTTTCCTCTAAGTCCACAGTGTGTAGATTGCCTCTCTATAATAATAACAACAAATCTAGTAAGAGTCAAAATCGTACTGCCTTATCATTGAGAACTTCCAATGTGCTTTGACCGTGTTAAGTATATTATTCACCATCTCATTTCTTCTTTTTTATTTCTTCTTTATTTATTTTTAAATATTATGTATTTTATTTGACAGAGAGAGACAGCGAGAGAGGGAACACAAGCAAGGGGAGTGTGAGAGGGAGAAGCAGGCTTCCCGCCGAGCAGGGAGCCCGATGCGGGCCGATGCGGGGCTCGATGCAGGGCTCGATCCCAGGACCCTGGCCTCATGACCTGAGCCGAAGGTAGATGCTTACTGGCTGAGCCACCCAGGGACCCCTCATTTCTCCTTTGTAGCACTTCTGCAAAGCATGTATCATTATTTCCACTTTATAGATGAGGAAATGGAAAGAATTTGAATTCAGGATTTAACTCCAAAAATGATAGTCTTAATAACTCTGCTGGAAATATAAGTATTTTTTTTATTTCCTAAAATGTTTGTTATTGGCCCTCTATATAACTTTCTGTTCTTCAGAGAGGAGCCACACAGCAAAGGTAGTCCAGTAGGGATGACTTTACAGGATCTGAACTGACAAGTCCCTGAGACTTGAGTTACAATGCAGAATAAACTGTATCTGGTAATAACTTTAGCATGGTATTTTTTGGATCTGTGATTCACTTATTATTTTAACCTTCCAAAGCCAAAAATTTTAAAGCACTCAACTCAAACTATTTTTATTGGGCTGGAAATGTTTTATTGCAGTTTGGCTGACATTTTCTTTCACGAATGTCATTAGCACTGCTTAAAAATGAATTATGTTAGGGTGTACAGTAGTACCTTTGTTTGAAAAAAAATATGATTTTACGAGTACATGAGGTGGGTCTCATGGGAACAAACATTAGCAATATATAGCTTTCTGATTTTCCAGGCATGCTTACACTTCTATTTAGCATAAGGAGCTTGGCTTGGAAAAAGGCATAGATTTAGATTTCTTTTTCTGGGATTATGTTGAATTCTCATAATATCCTTTAAAGGACAGTCCACTAAGACTTAATTAAAATCTTGCACATAGGCTGTTCATATCCCTTCCCTATTTTGTAGCTTTAGCTCTGGTAATTGTTGTTATGCTAACACTGGTGTTCAGAGGGTCACTGAAATCAAATTAATGCATGCATCTGAAAAATCAAGCATCAATTGCGTTCATTTATCAACATTCTCAAATATAAAAGGTACAAAATGAAGGAAAAGTGATGCTATTTATTATTAACCTTGGAGAATCCTGAATAGATGGACATAGATTGCAAGCATTTTAGTGGAAAAATAAAAATTATTTGTGGAAAAAAATCGTAATTAAAGAAAATAAAAACCAAAGTAAGGACAAACTACTTCAACAAATTCTTTTATGAGTCTTTAATAAAAATATGCAAGTTTCAAAATGCATTTCCTAGGTCTCTGGGAATGCCTGTAGACTCTCCCTAGTTTCCTGGCCGAGCACAGGGGTTCTCAAAAGTGTGGTCCCAACCATTTGCTCCATCATCACCTGGGAACTTGTTAAAAATATAAAGTCTTGGGCCTCTCCTAGGCCTCCAGAACCAGAAAGCTGAAGGTGGAGTAAACAACCTGTGTTTTAACAAATCCTCCAGACACTCTGACGTTCTGCTCTGAAGTTTGGGAACCTCTGGCCTATAGCAATTGTTCTCAAACATTTCTGCACAGTAGAATCCCCTGGAGGGTTTGCTTAGCCATGGGCCCCTAATCCAGCCGTTAAGATTCAGTGACAGTAAACCCAGGGACTTACATGGGAATCTGCATTATTTTTTTTTAAATAAAGCAGGTGGTTCTGATTGAGGTGATCTGTAGTCCACAATTTGAAAAATTCTGGCTTGAAGTGGAATTTAAGTGTTGACAAAAGGAGTATTTTTTTCCCCACAAAATCCCCTCCGCAACTGAGCAAAAACCTTTGAACTCTGACTTCCATCTATAATTTATTTAGGCCGAAGAATGCTGCTTACAGAGGTATTCCCTCATTCCCCCACTGTTTGAGGGACCTGAAACCATCGTGGGCTCCATCTCTGAGGCTTTGCTCCCACCTCCCCAGGTGTGGAATGTGTTTTATTACAGAAGCTGACACAGAAGAAGTGGTGTACTCTGTACTTTTAAAGAAGGTAACGTATTAAGTATATGTTCAGACAAGATAAAACACAAGTGAGGATCTAAATTTTTTTCCCTAAGATAACTGGAAGGAGATCAGTTCAAAAAAAGGGAGCTCAATCCTTACATATCCTGCCATGAGAATACTTTGTTCTAAGAAAGGTGACTTTTACACTAAGTTTTGGAAATTATTCATTTAATCCATAGACACTACTAAAAATACTAATGAAAGTAGGGAAATTGTTGGTTCACTTTATGATTCTTCTAATGAATCTCTGTTTGCTCTATAGGTCTTTCCCCCTTGTGTGATAAGAGGAATATGGTGATGTAAAATTTTGGATAATAAATAAATAAATAATAAAAAGAAAGATCTATGCTGTATACTGGTTTCACTACAGAAGCAACACTACAGAGATGTATATATGAATATAAATGTTCCATAGCTCCCTCCAATTTTATCTACTAAATATATATATATATATTTCAAATAGCTTTTTTTCTTAATTTAAGAATATATGACCATTCTAAAATATTTAGAAAAGGTAGACAAGTAAGAAAATTGAATCACAAGTCATCTCCCATTCTGAGGTAACCACTGTTGATATTTTGGTATAGAGCTTTCAAATTTCCCCCAAGATGTTTATTTATTAAAAATGATAACTACTTGGGGCACCTAGGTGGCTTAGTCAGTTAGGTGTCTGTCTTCAGCTCAGAGTGATCCCAGGGTCCTGGGATCAAGCCCTGCATCGAGCCCCACATCCGAGCCTGCTTCTCCCGCCCCCTCTGCTGCTCCCCCTGCTTGTGCTCTCTCTCTCTCTGTCTCCCAAATAAGTAAATAAAATATTTTTAAAAATTGGTACCAACTTTTTTGTCCACTAATATCTGTGGGCATTCTTCCATATCATTAGAATGGAAAATCCTGCATTTCCTAAAGCATGGTATGTAATGTGCCACAATTCATGTATGAGATTTTTTGGTATTGCATGAATACATTTTAAACATTTTCAGTGATTACATTTTTTTGTGAGTAATTGAAAAATACAGGCTATTGAGCCTGTAATTTTGCAGATACTGTTGCTTCTGCAGATATTGTAACAAGGCTAAGGAAGGGAAACACAGTGATAATCAACCTGAAGAAAAATGTGTGGATTATAGTGTGATCCTCAGTTATGCCCATGAATATCTCAGATGACTTCTTGGAATTGAGTGGTGCTCAACCCTGTCAGGCCCAGTGTTTCCTTTTAATGACAATGTTTTATCTCATGTCAAATTCTGAAATGATAGTCATAGATAGCCTGCCTTTGTATATAATTTAATAAATGTCAATATAATGTCCTACCCTGGATAAAAGGAGAAACTAAAGAAAATAATTCGTATAAATGAATACACATTTTAGTAGTTAAATGCTTGAGCTTGATTACGGTGGGAATATAATGGGAGATTTGCTGAGAATATGAAGCTGCCAGTGTAGACAGATACAGGTGAGTTTCAGGGTGACTTTAGGGCACCATGGCTATTGGGTAGGCTGATTTTTCCAAAATTGTGAACAATGATTGGTGAAGTGGTAAAGAAAATAGAGTATGGTCTTGCCTGATACACAAAGCTGCTGCATTTCTGGAAAAAAAAAATCAGTGTATATTAAAACTGTGCAAAAATTTTGCATTTGCATGTTAGAAAGATTAAGGTCTAGCTTAGGTAATTAAAAATTATGAATAATATTTAGGTCTGGCTTGCTAGTTTTTTCACTGACTTGGATATTCTGTGAGACATAAAGTCACTTGGAATTATCAATCAATTCTTGTTCACATGGGAACATGCCTTGCATTGCAGGCTAACATCTCTGGCCCCTGCCTAACACAGCCAGGAGTGCTTCCAACCCCTAATGATTGCAAAAACCAAAAACACAAATTTCTGAAATGCTTTCTAGGCTGTTGCACAGTTCCTGAGGGCGATTAGTGAAAATCACACAGAGGGCTAGTGTGGATTCTTGTATACTGACTGTCCATGCAACAGCTATGCTCTTTTCTGAAGTACATCAAAGGATCACTTCTGGAAGTTAAAAATCATTTAGTATGCCAGGTATGTAGAAATATACATAACCGCCATTCAGAATCAGATATGCACTTCATTTCTTTCCTTCACTGAGCCTATTGTACATTGGTGGTGCAAAAAGATTTCTAATGCAGAAAGATGAAGTTTATGACAGGGTATTAATTGTGATCCGATTAAATTAGTCACATTTTTTTGCTAGGTAGAGGCACCAAAATCAATGCATTAATAGCATTACTTTGTATTCTTTTTTTAAATTGGAGAATAATTTACATACAATATTAAATTAGTTTCAAGTGTACAATATAGTGATTTGGTAGATAAATACATTACGAAATGGTCACAATAGTCTAGTTACCTTCCAACACTATACAAAGTTGTTAACGATATTATTCACTACATTCCCTTTGCTGTACAATAGATCCCTATCTGGAAGACTGTACCTCTTAATTATCCATCCCCTGTCCACCTCCCCACTGGCAACCATCAGCTTGTTCTCTGTGTCTATGATTTTCTGTTTTGTTTGTTCATTTGTTTTCCTTTTTGTATTGTATGTATAAGTGAAATCATACAGTATTTGTCTTTCTCTGACTTATTTCACTTTGTGTAATACCATCTAGGTCTATCCATGTTATCATGAGTAGAAAGATTTAATTCTTTTTTATGGATGAGTAATATTCATATATATATGAATATAATTATATATATTATTTATATATGTTAATATTAAAATAAACAAATTTTATAAGCAATATAAATACATTAACTCTTTCACTCCATGAGCATGGAATGTCTTTCCATTAATTCGTATCGTCTTTAAGTTTTTTCATCAGTGTCTCACAGTCTTTCATCTCCTTGGTTAAACTTATTCCTAGATATTTTCTTCTTTTTGATGCAACTATAAATGGGATTGCTTTCTTAATTTTTCTTTTTGATAGTTCATTATTAGTGTATTAGAAATGCAATGTATTTTTGTGTATTGATTTCATATCCTGCAACTTTACTAAATTCATTTATTAGTTCTAATAGTTTTTTTTCATGGAGTCTTTAGGGTTTTCTACATATAGTATCATGTTATTGCAAATAGTTTTCCTTCTTCCTTTCCAATTTGAATGACTTTTCTTTTCCTTGACAAATTGCTGTGGTTAAGACTTCCAATACTATGTTGAATAAAAGTGGAGGAGTGAGCATCCTTGTCTTGTTCCTGATCTTTGAGGAAAAGCTTTCAGTTTTTCACCACTGAGTATGATGCTAGCTGTGGGTTTTTCATATATGGCCTTTATTGTGTTAAGGTATGTTCCCCCATACCCACTTTGTTGAGAATTTTTATCATTAATGGATGGTTAGTTCTGTCAAATGCACTTTCTGCTTCTATTGAGATGATCATATGATTTTTATCCTTTGTTTTGTAATGTGGAATATCACACTGATTGATTTGCAGATGTTCAACCATCCTTGCATCACTGGAAAAAATCCCACTTGATCACAGTGTATGATCCTTCTAATATATTTTGTGTATCTTTTGTTGAGAATTTTTGCATCTATGTGCATCAGGGATATTGGCTTATAGTTTTCTTATAGTGTCTTTGTCCAGTTTAGGTATCAGGGTAATGCTGGTCTTGTATAATGGGTTTGGAAGCATTCCTTTTTCTTCAATTCTTTGGAATAGTTTGGGAAAGATAGCTATTAACTTTTCTTTAAATATTAGGTAGCTTTCACCAGTGAAGCTATCTGATCCTGGACTTTTGTTTGTCAGGAGGTTTTTAATAACTGATTCAATTTCATTAAGAGTGACTGGTCTGTTTATATTTTCTATTTCTTCCTGATTCAGTCTCAGAAGATTCTGTTTCCTGTGAATATATCCATTTCCTCTAGGCTGTCCAATTTGTTGGCATATAATTGTTTTAGTAGTCTCATGATTTTTCACATATCTGTGGTATCAGTTTAAGTTCTCTGCTTGCATTTCTGAATTCATTTATTTGAGTCCTTTCTCTTTTTCTGTTGACGAATTTGGCTAAACGTTCCTCAAATTTTATTTTTCAAAAACCAGTTTTTAATTTCATTGATCTTATCTATTTTCTTTTCATCTCTACTTCATTTATTTCCACTCTGATCTTTATTATTTCCTTCCTTCTACCAATTTTGGGCTTTGTTTGTTCTTCTTTTTCTAGTTCTTTTTAGGTTTAAGGTTAGATTGTTTATTTGAGACTTTTCTTGTTCTTGAGGTCAGCCTGTATCACTATAAACTTTCCTCTTAGAACTGCTTTTGCATCCCACAGATTTTGGAATGTTGTGTTTTTATTTTCATTAGTCACAGGATTTTTTTTTATTTCCTGATTTCATCATTGATCCATTGTTTTTTTTAGAATAATTTTTTATTATGTTATGTTAGTCACCATACAGATATCCTTAGTTTTTGATGTAATGTTCCATAATTCATTATTTGCGTATAACACCCAGTGCACCATGCAATATGTGCCCTCCTTAATACCCATTACCAGCCTATCCCAATGACCCATTGATTGTTTAGATTGTTGTTTAGTCTCCATGTTTGTTTTCCCAGTTTTCTTCCTGTAATTGATTTCTAATTTCATACTATTGTGATCAGAAAAGATGCTTGATATGATTTCAATCTTGAATCTAATGAGACTTGTTTTATGGCCTGAAATGTAATCTATACTGAAGAATGTTTCATGTGCACCTGAGCAGAATGTGTATTCTTCTGTCTTCGATGGAATGTTCTGTATATATCTAATAAGTCCACCTAGTCTAATATGTCATTTAAGGTCAATGTTTCTTAATTTCCATCTGGATGATCTATCCATTGATGTAAGTGGAGCGTTAAAGTCCCCTATTATTATTGTATTATTGTCAATTTCTTCCTCTGTGTCTGTTAATATTTGCTTTATATATTTAGCTGCTTTTATGTTAGGTGCATAAATATTTATAATTATTATATCTACTTGTTGTATTTCTCCTTTTGTCTCTTCTTACAGCTTTTGTTTTAAAGTCTATTTTGGGGCACCTGGGTAGCTCAGTCTGTTGGTCATTCTGCCTTCTGGCTCGGGTCATAATCCCTGGGTCCTGGGTTGGAGACCTGCCTTGGCCTCCCTGCTCAGCAGGGAGTCTGCTTCTCCCTTTCCCTTTGCTCCTCCCTCTGCTCCTCCCCCTGCTCGTGCATGCGCTCTCTCCCAAATACATAAATAAAATCTTTAAAGATAATAAAAATAAAGTCTATTTTGTCTGATATACATATTGCTACCCCAGCTTTCTTTTTGTTTCTATTTGCATGGAATACCTTCTTCCATCCCTTCACTTTCAGTCTGTGTGTCTTTAGATCTGAAGTAAGATCGAGTCTCTTGTAGGCCTCATATAGATGGGTCATATTTTCTTTTTTTTAATCCATTCACCCACCCTTTCTTTTGATAGAGCATTTAATCCATTTACATTTAAAATAATTATTGGTAGGTATGTATTTATTTCCATTTTATTAATTGTTTTCTGATTGTTTTGTAGTTCTTTTTTTTTGGTATATGAATATTTAATATTGTCATGTTTTCACCATCAAAACTTATGATTTTGGTCTGTCCTTCTTACCTTTGTAAAAGGCCAAAAGAGAGACATTGGCTATTTTGACAACCTTAAAGCAAGTGCCAGGAATGTCACAGACAGTATGACCTTTGTGACCAAATCCAGCAACCAGAGCCTCATCATTTTCCTCAATAAAATTCAAACAACTATGTTGGGTTTCAAAGGCTGTGATTTTTTTTTTTTTTTTTTTTTTTTTTTTTTTTTTTTTTTTTGCTGTTCTTGATCAGCTGGACCTGACATACTCTCTGATGGCAGAATTTGGCTGTTTGGCTTCAATCCCTATTTTTTCCAGCACAACCCCTTTTGCATGGGAATTGCTTCTTCGAAAAGGATTGGCCTTCAGAGCTATGCTCAAATGGGCTTTCTTGTCCTATTTATCATGCCACTTCTCATCTCGTTGGCGGCTATTGAGCTTCCTGGAAGTATGAAGACCATGACACTTGCCCATCCTGCCAGCACCATGGGCCTGATCAAAAGAGCTGTAGTTCTTTCCTTTCCTCTTGTCTCTTCCCTTGTGATTTGACAATTTTCTTAGTGTTATGTTTGGAGTTCTTTCTCTTTATTTTTCTGTGTATCTATTATAGGTTTTTGGCTTATGGTTTTCATGAGGTTCATATATAACCACCTATGTATTTAGTACTCTTTTAAGTTGGTGGTCACTTAAGTTGGAACACATTATAAAAGCACTATTTTTTTATTTCCTTTCCACCATGTTTTATGTTTTTGATGCCACATTTTACATCTTTTTATTTTGTGTATCATTATCGTAAACTTTTTACTACTTTTGTTTTTTAACCTTTACACTAGCTTTGTAAGTAGCTGATCCACTACCTTTACTATATATTCGCCTTATTGGTGAGATTTTTTTCTTTCATATATTTTCTTTCTTAGTTCTAGTTTTGGCTTTTTCTTTTCCAATTAAAGAAGTCCTTTGATTTTTTTTTTTTTTTTATTTTTTGAGAGAGAGAGTGGGGGCAGGGAGAGGTAGGAGAGAAAGAGAATCTTAAGCAGGCTCCACCTTCAGCATGGAGCCCAACACGGGGCTCCATCTCACAACCCTGAGATCATGACCTGAGCTGAAATCAAGAGTCAGATGCTTGACTGAGACACCCAGGCACCCCATCCTTTGATATTTCTTATAATAAAGCCTATTTAGTGGTAATGAACTCCTTTAGGTTTTGCTTAGCTGAGAAACTTTTTATCTCCCTTTCAATTTTGAATGATAACCTTGCCCAGTATTCCTGGTGGTAGGTTTTTCCCCTTTCAGCACTTTGGAAATATCATGTCACTGTTTTTCAGCCTGCAAAGTTTCCACTTGAAAAACCAGCTGTTAGTCTTACAGCAGTTCCCTATACATAACTAATCACTCTTCTCTTGCTGCTTTCAAGATTCTCTGTTTGTCTTTAATTTTTGACATCCTAATTACAATGTATCTTGGTGTTCATCTTGTTTGGGACTCTCTGTGATTCCTGGACCTGGATATCTGTTTCCTTTGTCAAGTTAGGGAAGTTTTCAGCTACTATTTCTTCAAATAAGTCTTCTGCCCCCCCCTTCTCTCTGGGACCCCTAAAATATGAATGTTAGTATGCTTGATGTTGTCCAACAGGTCCCTTTAACTACCTTCATTTTTTTAAAGTTCTTTTTTCTCTTCTATTTGGGTGATTTCTACTACCCTGTCTTCCAGATTGCAGATCCATTATTCTGTATCACTTAATCTGCTGTTTATTCCCTCTAGTGTACTGTTGATTTCTGTTATTATATCCCATAGGTCTGATCGGTACTTTCTTACATTCAGAGTCTTAATTGAAGTTCTCACTGTGCTCATTCAATCTTCTCCTGAGTTCATAAAGTAAATGTCTTTGTGACAATTACTTTGAACTCTATTGGGTTGATTGCTTATCTCTGCTTTGTTCAGTTCTTTTCCTGAGGTTTTGTTTTGTTCTTTCATTTGAAACATACTCCTCACTCTCCTCATTTTGCCTAACTCTGTTTCTATATATTAGATAATTCTACATCTCCCAGTCTTAAAGGAGTGGCCTTATGTGGGGATGTCCTGTGGGGGCCTAGAAGCGCAGTCCCCCTGGTCACCGGAACCAGGTGTTCCAGGGGTGTCCTGTGTGTGGGCTGCATGCACCCTCCTGTTGTGGCAGGGTCGTGACTGCTGCAGGTGTAGTGGTGGGTGGGACTGGCTCAGGGCCTGACTTTGTTATATCTGTTTTTATGGTTATCTGACACTTAAGGTAATTACACTACACTTTTACTTATGTAATGATTTAAAAAAATCACCTTTAAATTCTCTTATTTCAGTAAAGTGTGAGAGAATTTAAAGAAGGTATTAAGTAGATATTAGTGCAGGTGGTGCTATTCCAAAGATAGCACATGAATGATTAAAGTTCTAGAAAACTTCACCTACAACATTATTTGCATGAGTTAAACATAATCCATTTTACCACTTTTCTAATATGGAGCTTCTAATTTGTTTTCTATTATGAACAATGCTTCAAAGAATGAACCTCTTAGAGCTAAATATTATTCATATCCATGATAATTCCCTTAGGAGAATTCACAGACGTGGAATTGTCAGGTGGAAGGGCAATGATTATATTATTTTAAAGTTTGAAATTAGTGTTCACTAACCATTTCTCTAAGTTTTTATTGAGACATGTAGGAGGTTGGTAAAGCAGTATTTATGACCCAGAGGAATACTTTCTTCTTTGTTAATCAAAAGGTTGCCTAATGCAATTGCCTTCAAGTGTGTTCCAGGACCACATGACAATTCCTTCCACCATGGGGAAGCTTGTGGTGGGGAAAATGCTTGGTTGGAAGATCTGGTTTGTAGCTGATGTTACCCTTTCCACTTAATTAGCTTTGTGATATTGTGCAAGTCACAACCTCTCTAAGTTATAATTTTCTCACTCATAAAATTGTACTAAAAATAATATGCTGTTTACCTCACTGAGCTGTGAAGATTAAATGAAATGATATGTGCGAAAATGGCTTGTAAATGCTAAAACATGATGTAAAATGTTAGTTGTTAGTGTTATAAAAGTGTAATATATGTTCCCCTCTTGAGAGATTTTGCAAGTACAAGTCTCTGGCTTCACAGATAACAAGTCATCTCATGAAATGCAGATAATTTTTTAATGTCATATGGGGACAGTATCTAGAAAAAGTGAACGGTATGAAAGAGAGTTAAATTCCAGTGAAAATCTATTTCTTTACTGATAATTCTTTCCCATTCTCTCCTCTGCAAACACTAAAACTTAGTATGGCATTGCAGCCAACACTAATCCTGGGTTGGGCATTCTTCCTTATCATTAAATCTCAGTGAAGACATCAGTTACTCAGAAGTCCCACTACTTGTTAATCTAGAATTGGTCTGGTGGCTCAGAATTTCTGAGTTTGGGGCAGTTAGCTATTTCTGGTACAAGTAGATTGTCAGAAAAACTAATGATCTTCCCCAAGACTCTGTTCTCTTCCCATGATGCATATTATCTGAATGGTTTCTTGTCATGGGTGGGTGGATTCAGGTAAAAATCATCCAATGAGCTGTCTATCAGAGAACAATGATGTTGACAAAATCCAGAGAGTAGAGCCCAGCATGAATGCAGCGTGTTCAGAAGGGCAGGGGGCTAATACTGAGGGCACCTGGGTTTAGATTTAGCTCTGCCACTTAACTACCTGGAATCTGAATTTCTTCATCTGTAAAATAAGGGAGTTAGATTAAAATTAGTCACTAGGTCTCCAAGGTCTCTGCTCATAGTAAGATTCTATGATTCTAAGGCTCAGTTAAGAAATAAAGGGATTAACCTTCCCAACCTCCCACCATGGGCAAGAGAGAAAATGCTGTAGCCAGAGGGTCTCAGCTGGGCCTTTGGGAGTAGCAAGGATTCTATTTTGTGACATCATAATATCCAGCCCAGGCTCAGCCGTGGCTACTGAACATCAGCTATTGATGTATTAGAGGTGGGACGCTACCTGACAGAGCTAGAAGGAATCAGCCAGCCATGACTCCAGTTCAGGTATGTAACAATTGCTAAGCTTAGAACAGAAATTGCTGGTATCTAAAAAAACAGGTGGAGAAGACCATAAGATGAGTGTATCTTCAGGCTTAGGAATAATAGTATAAGCACAGAGACTATGAACTAGATACTTTACAATAAAGTGATCAGAAAAAAGGCCAAAGGTAGTCTCACCAGAAAGAGAGTTGAGGTACATCCTCCCAACTGCCAGACTTCTTTATTGTCATGAAGCCAGATGAGGACATTTCCAAGACAGTTAGCCCCTCACTGTTCTCTCCCCAGCTACCGCAAAAATGAAAAAGAAACAGTTGCCTCAAGAAGTCAGTGTAAAATTACTTTGTAAAGTAGTTTACATTTATTGCCTGATAATGTTTATTCTTTTGATAGCTTCTCCCCACAATGACAGGGAAAAATAAACTAAACAAAAAATTTAACCGAAAGAAGTATTTTAATAGAAGACAGTGTAAAAATAGGAATAAAAGTAATAAAAAGAGGAGAAATAAATTTATTATGGGTTAGCCACCAAGATTAATTCTAAAGTCTGGTTTTGAGATTTCAAGGTTTAAAAGGCAAAAGGTCATCATCTTCTATAAACAGTGAAAGAGAAGGGCCTTATGGTTGAGAAGTAGGTAAAATAGTTCAGCTGGAACCATTTACAGCTCCTCGCCCTCTAAAGAACTCACGCCAGTGAAATCATCGCTGGGGATGCGGACATTTCTGTTTTCTTTACCTTGCCTTGGGGTTTTTGGCTTCTAAAGTATTTGTTTCTTCCTGGAGTCTTGGGGCCCTGAGAGGCCCGAGTGACTGGCAAATAGCTGTTCTGTTTACCAGTAGGGCGGAGCATGGGGTGGGTGCCAGGTCCTGACTCATCTCCATTGGCCTCCCTCCGTGTCTCAGCACACTGCGACCCCAAAGCCGAGCACAGGACTGTTCAGGCAGGCACGCTGAGATTTGCCTGCAAGAGCTAAGTTTATTGCCACATTCCGTCAGTAGAAGCAGTAGTCTAATGTTCTGACAGGTAGATTAGTTGCCCACAGGAGACCCCACCAGCAATAGACAAGGAGAGGGGAGACCCAATCTCTAACCACAGGACACAATTTTAACACTCTCTGGTCTCCAATACATCAGGAATAAATATATCTCAGCAGTAAGACAAACACTGTATACACTATAAAAGTAATAACCTAAAGCATGTCAATAAATACAGAGGTCCACATAAAAAGAAATTAACTCTAATATAGACCCAACTTCCCTCTAGAGAAGCCACTATAATTTCTACAATTATATTATGATCCAACCTTTTAAGTCCTTGAAAATTAAAACTTCATCAGTCCAATTTTTAGAATTCATTCACAGTCAGTGACAACTAAATTGAGGTCTAACCTAAAATAATATCCAAAAAACATAGAATGTCCTAACTTGTCTACACATATTTATTGTCTATAATGTTCTCTGACCATTGTGTTAGTCTCATACCACAGAATTTTAGAGCTGGAAGGGAACTAAGAATCATCCATTCCAATGTCCTCATTTCCAGAAGAAGAAACCAGCATAGAGTGGTTGTGTCTTGACTTAGGTCATTAAGTTAGTGAGTGCTAGCTTGGGGACCATAGCTTAAAGCCTCTTATTTTCAGCCTGGTGGCTTCTTCAATACTCCCTGACCCTAGTCATGCTGAATGAATTTATTGGTTCATATTTCAGCTGTTTTAGAATACCCTAAGAGAGGAAATCCCATTTTACTCCCTTGATGTGGTTATTGGTAAATTCAAGTACTCTATGTAGGTGACACTAATCACCAAAGCTCTCCTAGCCTTTACAACTCCAAATAAAATAAGCTTTGGTCAAGGTCAAGAAAAGGCGCCTAAGACCCCGTTGAACAGGCTAAGATAACAATGAAAATATATCCAGGGAAATCAACACATTACTCTGCCTTGAGGCCTGATTAGAAGTAGCTTGCTGGGGAAAAAAACAAAAACAAAAACAAAAACAACCAAAAAGGCATGTATACCATTAACAGCATTTTTTGCTTTATAATAAATACACAAACTTTCTGTGGCCTTGTCTTTTCCAGTTTAGGCAGATCACTTTGTTCACGTGTATGTGTGTGGATACTCTGTGTGCACTCCATAAATGTATGTATGAGTGGGCACTTCATCTGGCAGGCGTGGCTATTATACCCTCTGTGGTAACTGGCCTATTCTGATTACCTAATATGTCTCCTTTATGAGCCTTTTCTAACTTACCCTGCAAATTAATACTTTATTTGGAGTTACTTTGATAACTTAGGAGTTGCCTTAGATTCATTTGTTTTATGTAGAGCTGTATACGTCTTGCATCTCTAATTAATCTGTAAGTTGAGCCCAGGCACTCCCTGGATACAGATACTCAGAGCTTTTCCCAATTTAATTCATTGCAAATATATTAATATCTGTCTAAAGTCCCCAAATCTGAAAGAAAATGAAATGAAGAATTGCTAAATATAAATATAGATCTCATTTTCATAGTCATCAGTTCCAGAGGTCTGATGAATATTTTCTAGGTCACTGGATTGTTTTCTAACCAACTGAAAAGTATGTGTCCTATAAGGATCTTCCATATATTTCTAGCTATCCACATAGATTATCTTTAAAAAAAGAATTATTAAATGATCACTAATAGAAAAGAACATTCCATCATGGCATAGGGTTTAAACAGGGTTGTGGTAGTATCTCTCAGCTTCCATATTGATTTCAAAGGTTGGGTAATATATTGAGTAATTTCACACATACTATAGCATAAAACTACAGGAGAAAGTTGATTATGAAAAATGGAGGGATAAAAAGAGCTTTAGTTTCAGATTCTTCATTGTGAGTTTTGAATTCTCAAATCTCTCCAGTAAACCGAAACACAGGTGTGCCAAATGAACTTCTGAAATGTTTTCCATCAAATTATCCAAAAAGATGCATCCTGATAAGTCTTATTTAACAGCCTTGGGAGGAAAAAAAAAAAAAGTAAAGAAAGCTACCTCACTAGAGATCAAGACATTTGATTCTTTCTCTTGCTGCCACCACCTGGGGTGCCTTGGCATCTGGCCACACCTGGATCTCTGACATATACAGGACTTTCCTTTATCCCAGCCCAGCCTCCATGCCTATTCTCCTAAGAATTGTGCAATGAGACCTTTGTAACCTGAGGCCTGTGAAGTCTGGAAAGGAATGTGACACAGAGCCAACAGACGTTGCTGCCACCGGGGCAAAGAAGGAGCTTTCCTGCTGTTCACATGGTGCCTGGGGGAATCTCAGAAAGGGAAACGTATGCTCTAAAAGGAGTGGGAATGGAGCCCTGGGCAAGACTGTGAAGCAATCACTCCAGTGTCTTTTTCCCCTTGTCTTTGCCCACCTCCAGAGTCATGTTTCATGCTGTTCCCAAGAGTAATCTCAGATCCATTTTTGAACCACTTCCATTCCTACTCCTAACTGCACCCCTGTTGAAAGCTGTGAGTTGTAAGTCTCATTCTTCCAGCGCCCCTGTACATGCTAAAGGATGATCCTAATGGGGCATTCCATATTAAATAGTGATGTTGATGGTAGACTGACAGGCGCTTCTGGCAAGACAGCTAGAGAGATCTTTGTGATCCGAAGCCTATTGGTACTTATCAGCTAGCAACAAAATCTCTTCTCCCCACTGCCCCCACATATCTTCCTCCTCCATGACAAGTGCACAATCTGACCACTGGCAATATTGAGCTTGTCCCACCTTCATTCCTCTGCCCGGGGAATTATGTAATGAGCTGAGTCATGAGGACCCTTCTTTTAAGTTGCCCAAACATGACAATGACCACACAAGTGGATCTCTAACTAAAAGGAAGAACTAAAAGGAAGTGAAAGACTTAACCCTCAGTCTTGCACTGTTTAGTACAACTAAATATAACTAACTGTAAAGGACAAGTCCTGTATTTTATCAATATTGCTTGTAAGCCAAAGGTGGTGCCTAAAAAACAGACTTTTTAGCCAGTTGAGAAGACAACTTACTTGACAATTAGAATAGCAGTATTCCTCTCCTCCTTTTAACCATGTTTAGAATGCAAAGTCATTATTATTAGAAGAGGGGGAAAGCATTTCTTTTATGTTAGAATAGGTTCTTTTCTATGTTAGGAACTGATACTATCTCACACCTCTAACCAACATATCATCTCTTGATGTACTCTGTCCTTTCAAGGTGGTTACTGTCCTTTCTCCTTTCTTCTCCAAATGAATTCAGTGTCAGTTTCAATCCACTTTGTGTTTTTTGAAAACTTAATGTATGACAATTTAAAAAAACCTACATGTTGGGCATAAATTGGGCTCTTAAGGAATTAGTTAGGGAAACAATATACACACCCATGAAGAGTTCAAAAGCAAAAAAGGAACGGCATAACTATGTGGAAAATGTTTGCATTGTGGACTTCAAAGTGCCCCAGGAGCTGAGTGCAGAGTAGAGGTGAATGTCCTGAGAGTTCAGGTTGCTCCTCACAGCACAGTTGGGACTTGAAGAGAAACAGTAGTGATTGACCCAAGCTTGGAGAGAAAAACAATTTTCTAGTGCAAATTTCAGCCCTGGCACAACAGGTCTTCTCCCACTCACAGACCTTATCTCCACTTTCCCTGTACTTTTACAAATCCTTCTCTGCACGCAAGGCAAACAATTCACATGACTTCGTTGGGGTATGGAAAACAGGAGTCATGGAAACGTGCCACACCAGAAAAGATGAAACCAGCCCTAATAGGTGGTTTCTGTGAAAGGCCTCGCATGTGGTACCCTGGGTTGTGTCTGGTTTTAATAATGGACATGGGCTTCCTGACCTTATACCCAAAAGTCGACACATTCCATACTTACTTCATTATCTTCCTCCAAATGTGCTCTCCTTTTGTGATTCCCATCTCAGCCAATGACCTCACTATATTCCCAGTTACTCTGGCTAGCATTGTGAGTCCTCTCTGATACCTGGGTCTCTCCTCCCCTTCACTTGGTCATCAAGCTCAGGAGGTTATCTCCACATCTCTTTCAAATCCATCACTTCCTGCTAGTTCTGCTTGCTGCTGCCCTGGGGCATGCTCTCATCCTCTTTCCCTAAGATCACCCATCTCCTCAACTTCATTTCTCTGTACTCTGCTGTTCACATTTTTCTAAAGTAAGTACTGGAGGTTATCATTTGCCAGATTAAAAACAGCCGAAGTTTTCCCACTGTTTAAAAAATGAAGATCAGGGGCGCCTGGGTGGCACAGCGGTTAAGCGTCTGCCTTCGGCTCAGGGCATGATCCCGGCGTTATGGGATCGAGCCCCACATCAGGCTCCTCCGCTATGAGCCTGCTTCTTCCTCTCCCACTCCCCCTGCTTGTGTTCCCTCTCTCACTGGCTGTCTCTATCTCTGTCGAATAAATAAATAAAATCTTTAAAAAAAAAAAATGAAGATCAAACTCTATCACGGCTTTCAAGGTCTTTCACCTTCTCTAGCCACTCCCGTCTGCCACCCATTCATTCAGTCCTCCCCACCTTATTCACCAGAGGGACCTCTCTTCTTTGCATTCTCCAGCCTGCCCACTCCTTTCTAGCATCAGTGGTCTTACTCATACAGTTGTTCTCCTCCTCCTCCTCTTCCTCTTCTTCTTTTCTTTTCTTTTTTTTTTAAAGATTTATTTGGGGGTGGGGAGGGGCAGAGGGAGAGGGAGATAGTCTCTTAAGCGGACTCTGCACTGAGCACGGAGTCGGACGCAGGGCTTGACCTCACAACCCTGAGATCACAACCTGAGCCAAAACCAAGAGTCAGATGCTTAACCAACTCACCACCCAGGTGCTCCATACAGATCCCTTCTGATAGCTGAACTCCTACGGGATTCCTCCTCAAATGGGTGACTTTTTCTTCCCCAATTATTTATGGTTTTCTTATGACATTCTTATTTTTATGACCCTTTATGCAAAGGAGTGAGCCAGGTGGGGTTGGAAGACCAGGGAGAAGAGAATAGAAGAGTTTCTTAAGATAGGAAATAGCATGTGCAAAGACTCAGAGGAGAGAATGGTGTCTTCAAGGAACTGAACAGTGGACACTAGTTAGTGGAAATTGAATCTGAGGACGGAGCAAGGAATTGGGGAGAGATGGTACTGGAGAAAGAGGCAGAGGTTAGCCGTGCTAACAAGTTGGGATTTTAGCTTAAGATCAGTGGACAGTTTTTTTTTTTTTAATAAACTTTATTTATTTGTTTTTTAGCAATCTCTACATCCAACATGGGGTTGGAACTCATAATCCCAACATTAACAGTTGTATGCTCTTCCAACTGAGCCAGCCAGCCTCCCCCAGTGGGCAGGTTTAAAAGGTTTAAGCAGGGGAGCTTTAGGATACCATTTGCATTTTAAAACCATGTAGTGTATGGAGAACAGATGGAAGTGGAGAAAAACTGGAGAAAGGACAGTCAGGAGGGCACGGTAAACCAGGAAGATGATGAGTTTGTTTTAGGGTAATGACAGTGGGAAAGAAGAAGACAGTGGACTTGTGGAAGGCCCAGAATGATACCAGTAGTACTAGGTGCAGTATCACTTCCCACTAATGCCCTACGAAGCAGATTAGACATTATCTTGAAGGAAACAAGAGGCAACAAGGATTTCTTGGCTTAGGTAAATTGATATTTTTGAAAGAGAACATTGGAGATGGTGTAGAAGATGGCTGGAAGGGGAAGACTGGTTGCAGTAGGATAGGAAGGCAATGCTGTTGAGGTGGGGTGTTAAATATTGACAGTGCACAGCTGTTCAGAGCAAGTGGGCCCCCCTCAGTACTGGTGATCCTGCCCCAAGCACAGTTTAATGAAAATAGAGTTTTAACTGAAAAGTTATATGTGCATGTAGTAAAATTTAAACAATATAAAACTTTATGCTATGAAAAACAATTCTCCCTCTCATCCCAGTCCCCAGTCCTTTCCCTCCATGAAACTTGAGACAAATTTCACATACTCTCCAGAAATGTTCTATGCATATATGAACACGTCTAAGTATGTATTATGCATATGCTCTCTATGTATACACACATATGGATCCACTTTTTTTATGAAATTACTATACACATACTTTTATGCCTTGTGTTTGTTTTTTTTTTTTAACTGTGAAACTGCATTTTTAACCTGTTAAAGTTCCCAGGTCACCTAGGTATTCAATAAACCTTGGTGAATAGACGTCTGTACTTCTAAGTATTGTTCCTGATAGTCTCTGTACTATTTTTTCCTAAGAATTATTGGGCATTTTATCCTCTATTACTCTTCACAGTATAAATTTTAATTTGATGCTTTCCTTCTCCCCAGCTAAGATTTTAGTTGAAAGTCTTGATTAGAAGACAAGTTTCCTACTTGCCAGGTCACTGATGATCTTCAAAGGCTTCATGGTGTCCCCTTCAGGGAGTCTACCATCTGGTAGCCGAGGTCATCACCAGAAAACCAAATTGTATCTTTTGACACCATCCTGAGATAGCTGTCTGCTTCCTCATTTTTCTTTCTCAAAGTCATGGCCTATACCAGGAAAGATAAAATATCTCCAGGAACCTTATGTACATTATAATATATAATGTATATATATCTTGATACATAGCCACATACATATTGTAATAAGTGCTTGTTTTAGAAGATCAAATACATCTTCTGAATAGCACACAAATAGTGGTATTTAGGCCATTATTGGCATTTCCCCCATCTCTCAAACAAAATTTCAGTTTTACATATAGACAACATTTCTTGCCAAGTTCTGAAATAACAGAAATAGCAATCATAAAAACAACTTTTTGTATTTAGCACCTACTGTATTAGGATATTCCAGAGAAACAGGACAAATAGGATATATCTAGCTATATTTATATCTGTATCCATATCTCTATCAATGACTTATTGTAAGGAATTGGCTCACACAATCATAGAGGCTGACAAGTCCCAAGATCTTCAGTTGGCATGCTAGAGACCCATGACAGTCAATGGTGTAGTTCTAGTCCAAATGTCAGCAGGATAGAGACCCAGGAAATGCCAATGTTCAGTTACAGTCTGAAGGCAGGAAAGAACCAGTGTCCCAGCCCAAGGCTATCTGGCAGGAGGGAATTTCCTCTTACTTGCAGGAGGGTCAGCCTTTTTCTTTTATTCAAGCCTTCAACTGATTGAATGGGGCCCACCCACTTAGGGAGAGTAATCTGCTTTCCTCAGTCTACAGATTCAGATGGTAATCTCATCCAAAAACACCCTCACAGACACACTCAGAATAATGTTTGACCAGATACTAGACACTCCATGGCCCAGTCTAGTTGACACATAAAATCAGCCATCACATCTTTAATGTCACCAGCAGGTTTAGTAATTATCTCATTTAATTGCCACAAAGACCCATGTGGAAAGTAGTGTTATTTCCATTTGCTCAAAAGACATTTATTTAATAAATGTTTGCACATTTTAGAGATGAGGAAACGAGGTTCAGAGAGTTGAAGTAAGTTGTCTGAGGTGGCAGAGCCATGATTCTAACCTAGGTCTAAATGATTTCATCTGGTATTCTTAACCTGTGTGGTAGCTGCCTCCCCACACTGTTGCTACATTCCCCACATGTCCTCAGGTGCCCCCTTTGTAGTGGGACATGTCTGAAGGCATTGGCTGTTGGTCCAAGCTCAGGGGCAGCAGTGGAAAGGGGGGGCTCATTTTTTTTTCCACGTGTCTGAATATATCAAACTTGAGTGCAACTTGGAGCTACTGGGAGGGCTCCACATTCCTCTGCCTTTGAGGTAACCCACAGAACATTAACAGTTGCTACCCTTTATTGAAAGCTACGTGCTTGTGCTTTCCGTGAATAATTTAATGTTTGCAATGACCCCGTGTTCTTCTCACTACTCCACTCTCCCATGGAAGGGAGAGGATGACATGGTCACTGTGGACTGCCAAGTGCAGGGTCTGTGAGATATCCCTCTTAAACCACAGTCTTCAGAGCCACTAAGAGTACCTACATTGCCTTCAAGGTCCCCATGGGCCAGCAAATCCTGTAACACTCCCCAAAATCCGCCCATAAAAACAGCTTACAACATGCATGAATCAATAATTCTACGGGTGTGCGCTGTCTGCTAACTCACCCATGGAACAGGCCTGGGCTTTCCCTTCATTTGGTTTGCTCCTCATGGCCTGCCATGTTGCTGCTCCTGACTTTCCATCTCCTCTAGCACTTTTAGGAAACTGTCCTGTGACAAACTTACTGTAAGTCCCTAAATCAATCTCATTTAAAGGAGACTCCTCTGTCCTCTCTTCCTTCAGTACTTTCTGGGTAGCTCTCCAGAAGGTCTCTTTGCGGTGACAGGCGTACTGTACTGCTGAGTTAACTTCAGCCACAAGCAAACCCCTTGTCTGAGAGAGAAGAATGGAGATCAGGAAGGCATGTGTCTTACCCAAGTTCACAGTTAGAAGCCAAGTCATCCATCTCCCAGTTCAGTGTTTCTGGTGTACCTCATAGATATCAGTTCTGATGGGAGTGGGGTTCAGTCCAATACGGTGGAGGCAGCTGAAGAGTAGCATATCTCCAAGGCAACATGTGAGGGGGAGCCATGAAGGCTGTACCAGATGACAAGGGGGGTCAGCACTTCTTTTGCATGTCTGCCGCTACATACAACAGTGCACAATGACGTAGGTGCAGCATGAACAAAGCACGGTATTGGCAGAAAAACTAGGACAAGTTCGTCCTTTTTTATCAACAGAAGCAAATTCCCTTTGGTTTTCATGCTTCACTGGAAAGCCCAGGAAAGAGCTGAGATTCTTATCTGTCTGGAATTGCAGTAAGTGACTCACTATGGCCCCCATTCCCAATGGAAGTGGCTTTGGCTTGTATCATGTGTTTACAGAAAATCAGCCTGTAAGTCTGCATGGATCCACCCATGATCCACCTTTGTAGGCCAACAGGCAAGCATCTGGGCTCCATGGGATGACATTTCTAGATCAGAGCCCTGGCCTGGCTCTCTCCATCTCATCACTGGTGTTTCCAGAGCTTGTGAACCACATGACAAAAGCTGAGTGTAAACAGACTTGTTTCACCAAAGACTCTGAGAACTCTCTACCAGAAAAACACTAACACAAGGAAATGATCATTGGTGGTAACAACTCACAAAAGAAAGAAAAATAAAACTGTTTTATTTTATTCAAGATCAACCTACTTTTTATTTTTAAACAAAGAGTAAATGAATTTTAGGTGCTTTGAGAGCAATAAAGCGACTGAGAAGGCAGCACGTTCTAGAGGTGGGTAAAGACTGTAGAAGGTACCCAGAGATGAGGGTGCTCGTCCTGGCTGCCAAGGACTCATTGGTGCCCTTGGACAAATCATCTATTTTACTGCTTGATCTGGGATTCTTGGAATTGGGAGACCTGTATTTCCACCCAGGTTCTATTCGTAATTATCTGATGTTGACATGAACATTCTTTGAGCCTCAGTTTCTTGATTTATAAAATGGAAATATAACATATACCCCACCTACCTGTCCAGTTGTTGTGTAGGTTAAATGAACCTATGTAAAAATACGTTGTTAACAACAGAGTGGTCTCTATGTTTTTTCCTGTGATGCAGACATAATGTCTTTTGCTGAAAGTGAAGCAGGAGATTGGAGGAGAGTGGTGGAGCATAGAAAAAAGACTAGGGCACTCTAGGACACAGAGAAGCACGTGGGACCCCAGGATTGCAGCTGGGTTTGGAGACCATGGGCCTATGGTGGCAACATTTGCCTCACCAGTGAATGTACAATTGAATATTGGCTGTAGTGGTGGAATAAATTAGGGGTATTGACAAGAGAATAGTTCCAATGATGATGCCAGGGTCTAAGCTGAACAGGGAGAGGGTTGAAGAAAGGGACACGGCTGATAGATTTGGGGAGTTGGAGGTATTAGTGAAATGTAAATGTGTGCACAGAGGAGTTAGCTGGTGAGGTAGGCAATGACAGGCTTGGAGTGTGAGGTTGGAATTCAAGGTTTGAGAGCTGGAGGATATCCAGGTATCCTGGTAGGGCAAGGATCCATGAGGGAAAGGGTGCTGGTTGGGAAAACCACGTGGGAACTAAAGGGCTCCAAGTCGGTGACAGGGCTTGGGGTGGAGAGAGAGCTGAGTGTCAGAGTCCTGACAGAATATGTGAGGTGTCAGATCTGGGAACGGGTATGGGGAGGACAGGGAACCTATGGATGGTAGACACACCAAAGGTAGGGGGCAGAGTGTGTGGAAGGGCTGGGAGGAGAATGCTGAAGCTATTTCAGGGTGAGGCTCAAGAACAGAATGACCCAGAGGCATGCTTGATTTAAAATTTGATATGATTTATATATAAATCAATCATTTTACATTTTGATAATCAAAAGTTGTAGAGGCATCTTGGCTTCAATATGCAAATATTTAAAGCAAATTATAATGGATAACTCCTTTTAACCAGTGCCATTTTTTATTTTTTTTAAATGATTTTTTATTATATTATGTTAGTCACCATACAGTACATCCCCGGATTCCGATGTAAAGTTCAATGCCATTAGTTGCGTATAACACCCAGTGCACCATGCAATACGTGCCCTCCTTACCACCCATCACCAGTCTATCCCATTCCCCCACCCCCTCCCCTCTGAAGTCCTCAGTTTGTTTCTCATAGTCCATAGTCTCTCATGTTTCATTCCCCCTTCTGATTACCCCCCTTTTCTTTATCCCTTTCTTCCCCTACCGATCCTCCTAGTTCTTATGTTCCATAGATGAGAGAAATCATATGATAATTGTCTTTCTCTGCTTGACTTATTTCACTTAGCATTATCTCCTCCAGTGCCGTCCATGTTGCAGCAAATGTTGAGAATTCGTTCTTTCTGATAGCTGAGTAATATTCCATTGTATATATGGACCACAGCTTCTTAATCCAGTCATCTGTTGAAGGGCATCTCGGCTCCTTCCACGATTTAGCTATTGTGGACAATGCTGCTATGAACATTGGGGTGCATATGGCCCTTCTCTTTACTACGTCTGTATTCTTTGGGGTAAACACCCAGTAGTGCGATGGCTGGGTCATAGGGTAGCTCAATTTTTAACTTTTTAAGGGACCTCCACCCAGTGCCATTTTTTAATATAATAGGACCAGTGGCAAGCTGGAGCCAGTTAGTACCAGTGGATGAGAGCCACACATTGTTAAATTCTCTGGAATTTTGCAAGCCAGATGTCATGTTGGTAGCTTGCAATAGGTCTGGAGGGAATAGTTACATCATGAAAATCTACGAACACTATGAACTAGGGCTTTTCTCCTCTGAAAATCTGGTTGTTAAACACTCCCTAAGACACCACTGAAGAGGCCTAAATACAAACCCCAAATCTGCCCAACTTCATAGTCCTGTTACTGTGGATTTAATTACATCACTAACAGAGATATGTCTATACCCCTGGTACCTGCGATCGTGATTTTATTTGGAAGTAGGTTCTTTGCAGATGTAATTAAGATATAAGTGAAGATGAGGTCTACTGGAGTAGGGTGGGCCCTTAATCCAATTTGACTGATGTCTTTATAAGAAGAGGAGACACAGAGACTGACACACAGAGAGAACATCACGTTAAGATGAAGACACGGAAGAATGCCCTGGCTATGGAAACAGAGACTGAGGTACCTCAAGGATTACCTGCAACTCCAGAAGCTAAGAGGAAGTTGTGACCCAGATTCTCCCTCAGAGCTGCCAAAGGGAACCACACCTGCACCTATTTCAGACTTCTAGTCTCCAGAACTGTGAGAGAATACACTTTGTTGTTCTAAGTCACCCAGTTGATGCTACCCTGTTACAGCAGCGCTTGGAAACTGATATATCTGTTATGCTATCAAGTTTGGGCACAAAGCAAGTAGAAGTTCTCCAGTGTGAACCACAAAGGGAAGATCCCTGGTCCTGGCTCTGGCTCCCAGGGGGATCCTCCCCTCCTACCTCTTCCAGCATGTATTTTCTGTACCATCATCTGGTCCTTCTTGTTAGCTGCCTTGTATCGTGGATTATGCTTTTAAGGGTAGACATGTTGCCTCCTCCTCTTCTAGGTGGTAACCAGAGGTTGTAAACTCATGCCTTGTGGATCAAAGTTGCTAAATGTGATGCTGGGGGAACCATTTCTGGAATGTGTGTCTGCCTTTAAATGAAAACAGCCCATCCTGTTGGCCAAGGAAAACCTGACTAAGATCTGTCATCTGGAGACTTCCACAATGTGCCCAACGGAGAGGGAACGTCTCTTGGCCTTTGCCTTCCCCCAATAGCAGCTAGCAGGCATTTATTCACTGTGAATTTGCTGCCTGGATCTCTTACATCGTCGGTCCTGGTCCAGCCAATGAGTACATGGGTCTGAGACATCAGAAGTTCAACTGCCCTGAAGTTTCTGCCTTCAGACAGAAGCTTCAACACAAATTTTTGTAAGGTTATAATTTAAATCCCCCAACTGACTGCTTGGCATTATTGTAAAACTTCAGCTTCAGAAGAACGCAATAAAAGGGTGATGCCTCTCTAGACATGGCTTGCCCCACCCTGATGCTTCCATGAGTGTTTTTTCATCATTCTTGGAATCTCAGGTGGCTGAGGGAGAGGCATCAGGGATACTGAAAATCAAGGGTGATTTGGGGTGAGGAATATTTCAAAGTTGAAACTCTTGTTTACAGTCCATTTCTTTTTGAACACCAGAGGGCGATACATGTACACAGAACAGCCAGTCTGCCTTGCTTCAGGACTGAAATCCTGGGAACCATTGATTTTTTTTTTTTTTAACGTGAGAACAAATGCTGAATTGAATATTTGTTCATTTGACTATTTTGCTTAGACCTCTGATATCGTTAAGAAGGCTTTTGAGCCACTTACTGGATGTCCAAGCCCTGGGATCTGGGGCAGGGAGACCCCCAGATGGTTGCTGGGCAGGGTTGGGACTTCCCTTGTGGGCAAGCACTTGTCACTCACACCCTCATTCCATCCTTGTCTAGTTCTGGTTAGTTTTATGGGAGGGTCTAGACTGTGTGCCAGGTAAGAGCTACCTTGTATAAAGACCCAGCTTGTCATTTCCAGGGCTAGTCATTTTAAACTGGTTCCATAGGATTGCTCTACTTCGTATCTGGAGGTGAGGTCTGGCCCTGAGACAACGGAGAAGACAGAGAGCAGATGCTATGAGGAGGATCAAGGGAATGCAGAGATCCTAACAGTTATTACCCAGACACTAGTAGGGCTCTGGTGATGGTGGCTAGTGACCAGTTTGTGTCTGTGGTCTTGCACCAGCTCCTTCCAATGCCCTCTGATAGTGAGCACACCCAGCAGAATGTTCGTGGTTTCTGAAGCAACACAGAAAACTGTACAGTTCATTGAAGAGTCTGGAAGGAGCAGGAGTAGAGCAGTTGGGGAGGATGCGAGGCTTGCCTATGGGAGTGGTGGTGAGAGCCCTGGGAAAGGGTGACTGAATCGACATCTAGATAAGGGCTTGGCTTTGGAGCTCTGAGGCCTGAAAGGAGAACTCAATTTGGACAGGTGCCCGCCTAGGTGGCAGGAGGGAGGAGACACGACCAGCATCGTGCTCATCTAACCTTGCATGTCCGGAAGCCATGGATGTGTGTGCAATTGTAGAAAAATCCGCACCCAACTATCTGACTCATTCAGAAAGGGATTTGTTCACTTTCACCCCCTGGGAGAGGCAGCTAAGCTTTAGTCATTCATTTCTGAGCACTTTCCAATGGCACTCAGAAGAGATCAAGACCGTTCTTAGCAATGGCATGTTTTGTCTGGTATGTCATCAGTAGCAAAGCACCATTTACTATATAATACACAAGAAAGTCTTGTAGACCAAAAGTTGTGATAATGGGTTGGTTGCAATTTAGTGAAGAATGTATACCTAAAATAGAAGTCACAAGGTAATTGTCGTTATTCAGATGAATACTGAAATGTACCAATGAGAAGATCCACTTGGGACACTAAAAATTGGTACAAAAGTCTTGGTGCAGTAGACCCAGAAGGCACAGAGAACTGCTCTGCTTCCCATACCTGTGACCACCACGGGGGCTGTCTGGCCATGTACACCAGTAAGAAAAGATTCTTTTTTGTCATTTACAATTACATTGTTCAATACAGCCTTTTAACTTAAGGATATAAAACAACAGAATTTGGAAGCAGGGCACTTAGATTTCACTTCAGTTCCAGCTTTTTGCCCCTCATCACTGACGTTCATGCTTGGGGAAGTCACATGACCACACTTAGCCTGTTGTATCTTTCTAAAAATGACAATTGGGAAAATACTTCGGAAATTACCAAGTGGGATATAAGTGCAGTTACTGGCCTCTAGAGGGCGTCCCTTAGCAACTCCTTCTCTTTCAAATGTAAGTCTGTTCCCTGGGCTGGGTGAGGCTTCACTTGAAACGGAGCGTCATTAGAGTTAAGATAAAGATACGCCTGAAGGTCAGTACTATTATTAAACCACCGCTTAAATGCTAAACAAATAGGAATGAAAACTATCTTGCTTTCCAAGTACGGTTTTCATAGGCTGTTTAGCTACATTCAGACGACAATTTGCAGAACAATCACTTTGTATTGGAAACCCCGTTGAAAAGGACTCTTGCCTTGAGCAAAAGTTTTTGCCTCCTACCTTTTTCTAGCTAGTTAACATTAGAAACATCTTGGGCTACTGTGAACAGGAAGCAACTATTGGTAAAAACAAGGATCAAGGGTCTGCTCACAGACATTTTGTCAAAGAAACACTCTGAAGCCCCTTGGTTATTACAGCCATGGCTTACTGCAAGTAAGTGACAAGGTGTTTAAATTTCACACCTGTAAAATACATATTGCATTTCCTGATCAGGGGACAAGACTTGATCAATTTTTTTTTTATAGTAACACAGTTGTCGGATTCAGAGCTTTAACCAGATACTGTCTTTGACACCGAACTACAAGGTAGAGCTCATTAATAAATGTGCTCATGGTAGTTCCTTGTTTGTCATTACTCCAACAATTTTTTTTTTTCTTGAGCTTTAACAAATACACCATCTGGCTCAGTCACAGATTGATAAGCAAGGGAATATCGCAGGCAGCAGTCCCCTGCAATTAGACTGTAAGCTTCCGAAGCAAAACTCTAAAGTGAGTTAAGAACTTAGACTATGGAACAGCCAGCTGGTTTCAAAGCCTGGGTCTACTGCTTATTGGTTGGCAACCTTGGGCAATTCATTTAACCTCTCCTCTCTAAAATAATTTTACACTCCTCCTCTGTAAAATAAGGATATAAAAGCACCACCTTATACTTTTGAAGGATTTCAGCGAGATAATCTAGTTACAGTGTTAGTTACTATCATCATCACCACCACCACCACCTCTGAACCTCACAACCTCCACTATAGTGCTCTGCACTGTGTGACAACAGGCTAGCAATTTCCCTTTGTTGTACAGCTGACTCCACCTACTGATGAATTACAGATTTCAGATGAAATCTACCAGGATTGCCCGTTCAAATTCTTAAAGCACTTCCAGTGTACTCTGTTCTTATTTTAGGGGGCAGGAAGAGAGTACCTTCTTTTTTTTTTAAGATTTTATTTATTTATTTGACAGATTGAGAGACAGGCAGCGAGAGAGGGAACACAAGCAGAGGGAGTGGGAGAGGAAGAAGCAGGCTCCCAGCAGAGAAGCCTGATGGGGGGCTCGATCCCAGGACCCTGGGATCACGCCCTGAGCCGAAGGCAGACACTTAACGACTGAGCCACCCAGGCGCCCCAACAATTTGTTCTTCCAAAACATAAACACTTGATTTTACAAAAAATGCCAGGACTGTTCTGTAGTTATCTCTGAGATACCACTGGTGTGGTACCCAATGGCCTCTTCATTTTACACAATCAAGCAATCACCTTTTTCCTTTCTAAATCTGCTTAACAGAATGGATGAGGGAACAGAAGGCAAGCTGAGGACAAAGCAGAAACTGACGCCCTGCAAACCGCACCCCCCCACCATGGGATGTGTGTGACATTCCTCAGGCACTCCTGGCTGCCCTAAAGGACAAAGAAATAGTTAACCTATAGATACCACAATCCTGCAAGACTTAAGTCTCCTTCAGTTTACAAATGTCTTAGCAGTTTACAAGAACAAAGCATTTCTATCACTAACCTAGCTTCCCCAAGGGAATGTAGATACAATTAAATGTCCTTATAATCTGCAGGCTCCAGGAAATTCCCAGCCATCTTAATGTTAATGCCTTGCTAGAGGGAAAAACAACCTTAATTTGACAAAGGCAAGGCCTCGGGTATCTTGTGAATCTTCTTTAACATATGAAAGTATTTTCTCAACCTCCCTTTTTCCTTACCTCCCCCAACCCCATGTTATATAATCAGCCACCCCTCACAACCCCGGTGCAGCAGCTCTTTCTGCCCACGGGTCCTGTCCCCGTGCTTTAATAAACCACCAATTTTGCACCAAAGACGCCGCAAGAATTCTTTCTTGGTTGTCGGCTCCGGACTCCACCCCACTGAACCTCACAAGTATTCCGTGTCCTCATCAGAATGAAGCCTGCCCAAAAGACTCTTCCCTTTGAAATTTACAGAATGATCCCTGAATTCCAAACATTGTAAGAACACACCGTAGAGAGGTAATAAAAAAGTAACAACTATTTGTTGGTGCTACATGCCCTTGCACATTGAATGTTCAAAAGTGAATGCTAGCTGCACCTGCCAAGATATGAAATTTAAATGAGACTGTTTACTCTAATTTTCATGACTGATTATTTTGGTTGAATATCAGAATTCATCTGGTACGTGCTGCAGATTCTGTGCTGATGTACTAGTTGTTTCTTATAATAACCCTAAACCTATGCAGTAACAGAGAGAGGTACCTAAAAGGTCTCTAGGAGTACCTAAAGGAATGGTGAAGACCTCATAAATAGAATACACAGGGTAAACTGGCATGTAAACTACTCCCTCCTCACCACACATGATTCTCCAATTTTCTACCTCCCAGAAAGGTCACTTTTGTTCAATCTTGGAATCTCTTCTAAATTCTCTTTAAACTTGAATGATTGAATTGGCAATGCTTTTACAATACACTTAGTGCATTTTGTATCAAGGAATTATTTGTGTGCCTGCCATTACTGATTTCCTTTTACAAACATCACTTTAAATAACTGCTTCTAGAAAGTCTCACCTGGTTAAGTGGCATATGATCCCATTAATCTCTGGCTATATCTTTAGATTATAGATCAGAAGCCATATACGTATAGACATGTGCTGATATCCTATGTATGAGCACTCATCTGCATATTTATTTTATTTCTCCAATTTAAGCACCCAGGGATAGTTATGTTCAATGGAACATACTCTTCCAAATGCTCAGAATATATTTTGCTTTTACCAACAACCCCTTCATCTTGTTCTTTTTAGATCTCTGATTGGTTATTTTTGTTCAGGGAAGCTTTCTCTGATCTGTTACACTGATTTACATGGTCTTGTAACATCTCTCCGAAGTCTCATTTATATACTTATTTGAGTGAGATTTGATTAATACCTGCCTTTCTTAGTAGGCTGCAACTCTGTCATCACAAACCCAGAGTTTACATTTGATTTTGTTTACCAGTATATTTCTAGCATTTAGTCCAGTGCTGGGACCTAGTAGGTGACTAACTGCTCAATGACTAGATGAATAAGAAACTGTGTTTTCTCTTTGAGACACAGGTACAGTTCTACTTCACATATGAGTTTTGCAATACTTAAACAATTTTCGAACTCATGGCTTATGTAGTACTTTAAAAGATTAAAAAGTAATAAGATTTAAGTGGTTGTCTTTCTCTGACTTACTTCACTCAACATAATACTCTATAGGTCCACCTATGTTGTCATGAATGGCTAGATTTCATAATTTTCTATGGCTGAGTAATACTCCATTCATATCTTCCTTATCCATTCATCTACTGATGAACACATAGGTTGCTTCTGTATCTTGGTTATTGTAAATAATGCTGCAGTAAACATGGGGTGTATCTTTTTGAACTAGTGTTTTCATTTTCTTTGAGTAAATACCCAAAAGTAGAATAACAGGATTGTATTTCTGTTTTTAATTTTTTGAGGAAACTCTGTACTGTTTTCCATAGTGACTGCACCAATTTGCATTCCCACCAACAGTGTACAAGGGTTCCCTTCTTTCTATATCCTCATCAACACTTTTTATTTCTGCGTATTTTCTTATTTGGCAGTTCTGATGGACACCTGGAGGCAGTTCCACAGTAGCATTTGGTTGATTCAAGCACCAGTTGACTAATGATCAACAGTAAATGCAGCATGTAGTTTGGTATCACCTGGTGCCTTGTAATGGCAACCTTTACTATCATGCATCTTTCATTTTCTCTTTGTTATGTTTTCCAGAGGGATAACGAATTCGCTGATAGAATAACAAATGAAAAGTAATCTGACACCGCTGACCTGCTTAACCGTGGATGAGAACAATGGAAAGGAGTAGCCTTTTGCTTTGAAACAGTGGAACAGGTAAGAATTGCTCCTTTCATTGTTGCCTTGCTTTATTTCTTTTGCACATCTATTTCCAGACCAGTTAAAAACAGCAAGTTGCTCCTGTTTTGAGAACCCTGAATCGGAGTTAAAGGAACAGGTACTTTGGGGTTATTTGTAACATTTCCAAGTTTTCCCATCTTCAAGTTGCTATTTATATAAGTACCAATGCAATTAAAAGATAATTATTTTTCTATGAGTAATTATGCTCGGGGGAACTATTACTTTTAAACATAGGATTAGCATTTTGGATGTGTGCTAAGTTTTAAGATACAATGCTATTTGAATAAGGAAATTTTGCTTCACTAAATAGATTTCAATGGAGGAATCACAGAAGTAATAATAAAATGGTAAATCATGTTGGTTTTCCCCATGAGAGCCATTGAAAGTGTTTTTTGCTGTGTTTAATGATCTATTTTCCGTTGCCCACATTCATTTTCTGAGTCTTGAAGAAACCCTTTCAAGAAAGGTATAGTTTGATTTTTTTTTCATTTTTGAGAATTCACATAATAGTTATAAGTGAAACTTTTTTTTTTTGCTTTGAAAGGAACACTTTATGTCAACATGAAAAATTTAAAACAGTGTTTGTAAGAGTCCTGGAATTAGAATCTTTAAAATAAGTGTTTATTTTGGGGGGCACCTGGGTAGCGCAATCGTTAGGCATCTGCCTTCGGCTCAGGGTGTGATCCTGGGCGTTGTGGGATCGAGCCCTACATCAGGCTCCTCTGCTATGAGCCTGCTTCTTCCTCTCCCACTCCCCCTGCTTGTGTTCCCTCTCTCGCTGGATGTCTCTCTCTGACAAATAAATAAATAAATAAATAAATCTTTAAAAAAAAATAAAAATAAAATAAGTGTTTATTTTGAATTGGATGCCCATCATCATAGGACTACTGAACCTTCTTTCAATTATATCTATTATCAAAAGGCAGGTGAGCTATAGGTGTTTTAGTAGTGACTGTATAGTTGTCAGTGTTGTAAGGAATTATGATATTAATGGCATGGTAATGTACCAACAAGTAATTTAAGTTCAGAAGATTAAGTATGTACTGGATGATCAAAATTAAATTACTTCATAATTTTACACGACAACATTTTTTTTCTCCATTGGATGGCTTCTAGATGAGGTACTATGAATAAATAATAAAGACTTAAATTTTACATAGTAATATTAGAATTCAAAAGGCTACAGAAAAAATTCATAAAAATTATATTTTATATAAAGAATTAAAAAGAATATCCCCCATTATTTAGTATTTAGTTTAAGGTTATTTAAGGAGAGTTTTTAGAAGACATTTTGACTATTACTCTGTAATTAGTATGTTCTCGGGGCACATATCTATTTTTATATATTAAAACAATTAAAAGTTTCAATGTATTACACCACTGAATTTGAAACTAAATGCCATCTACATCAATAATGTATGAAGAGTCTCGTTTCTGTATCAGTAGGGGGACAGAAAAGGAAGCATATTGTTGCTATTTGAGATACATAGAGCAATTCTGCAGTTTTTTGGTCCCTTTATGTTTCAGTCTGTAGAATCAGCCAACAAATAACCACACTGACCCAACTATTGACCAAGTATCTTTATCTTGTGTTCCAGTGGTGATATAAAAGGGCTTTTTTTTTTTTAAGTACCTTAACAGACTTTATCTGTTTGAAAGTAAATCTTTTGCGAATAGAGCAAAGAAGGTGAAACATAGTAATTTCCAAATTCTTTATAACAACTCCATCTACATATTGTTCAATCCACACCATAAAGCAAGTCAGCTACCGGATTTTATTCAGCAGGAATGGATTAGTGTGATTGGATTCCTAAAAGAGACGATTTGAAAAAATACATAAACCAAAGTAATAGCAAGCTACCTACCATGTTTTCCTGGGTGTGAGTTTCTATGTATGAAACTATTTGAGAGATAGAATCCGCCTTCCTTTTTTCCATCAGGAAGAGGAATGTGTAGAGGGTTGGCCATGGGGTAGGGAAGATAAATCCTAGGCTGTTACCATGACTATTCTGTGGAAAGGATTGAGGGTAGCCCCCCAACTGACCCCATCTCTCTCATTTTATACCTGGGATAACTTTGAAGGGGGGGTGCCTTGGGGGGAAAAAGTGTTCCAGTCACAATGTAAGAATGTCCTCCCTTCCTCTTTCAGTCCCCAAACCCAGAAGTCCTCTTTTCTTTTGATTTATGCAAATAAATGATCAGGGGAGTCACTAGCTACCACATCTATGCAGATCCAAAGTTAGGCTTAGATACGAGGGCTGTAAAAGAAATATGTGCGAAGTTCTACAGAAATAAGTGGTTGTATTATTATCAGCCCAGATTTCAACTTTTTTGGTGAAGTTCTCCCTAACATTTCCATTCAAGTTAACCACTCAGTTTTTTTTTTTTTTAAAGATTTTATTTATTTATTCAACAGAGATAGAGACAGCCAGGGAGAGAGGGAACACAAGCAGGGGGAGTGGGAGAGGAAGAAGCAGGTCCACAGCAGAGGAGCCTGATGTGGGGCTAGATCCCATAACGCCGGGATCACGCCCTGAGCCGAAGGCAGACGCTTAACCTCTGTGCCACCCAGGTGCCCCTAACCACTCAGTTTTGATTTAATTACCCAACAGACATATATCACATACCTAATACACCTCAGGCACAATGTTGGGCCTCTGGTGGCACAAAACAGAATCCTTATCCTCCAGAAAATTCTTTCTTGCTCTGTCCTCGGTACTTGTTTAATCTCTAAACACTAGTTTCATTATTGGCTTATAGTTTTATATCTCATATTAGTCTGAAATCTCCCAGAAGACTTGGCCTGCATTGCAGGCTTTGAATAAATAATAATGCTGTGGGTATTACCATAATCTGTTTAGCAGATTATCTTCAGTAATGTGTAAGTCCTTTTCCTGGATTAGTGACAGCAAGATCCAAGTAGGAAGGAATCAAAGCTGGTCATGGAGCATGATGGTCACAACTGTGGAAATTGTGCAAGTCTGTGTCTTGTTGAGATTGATTTAGGACATCTGTTGATTTATGGGAGCCATGACATCTCTTATTTCATGAAATAGATGAAGACTGAATACATTTTTTTTAAGATTTTATTTATTTGACAGAGTGACAGCCAGTGAGAGAGGGAACACAAACGGGGAGTGGGAGAGGAAGAAGCAGGCTCCTAGCGGAGAAGCCTGATGTGGGGCTCGATTCCAGAACGCTGGGATCACGCCCTGAGCCCTTGAGCCGAAGGCAGACACTTAACAACTGTGCCACCCAGGTGCCCTGAAGACTGAATACATTTTTTCCCTCAAATGAAACTGTTTCTTTGGAATGCTGAATATAGAGATAAATAGATAAAACAAAGATAACTATTTGCCATACTTTTGTTTCTTCTTAGTTTTCCTCCATAGCTCTCCATAAACTTTCATTATGAAAGTGTCTTAACCAGATTTATCACTGCTCCTTTTATCTGTACTGGTAATGTCTACACAATACATCTGAATGAATCTATTTGAATTTCTTAGTATACCATTTGTTACTTCCCCCAAGTATTCACTTCCAAGTACCAGGAAGCCACATTCAAGATGAAGGATGAGTAGATGCAAGAATTTAAGATTAGCTTGGCTTGAAAGTGCTTGGGAAACCACTGGTGGTGTTTAATTGAGAGTACATGACACTTAGGAGTTTTGGTTAACAGTGACCAAAACCTAGCTAAAATATGCTCATAAGAAAAAACATGTGTGTAAATTTGTGTATGGGGAATTTATTGGTTAAATCCAAGGAAAAGTTGATTGACAAGCTGTGGGAGGGGGAAAGCTGCAAGTGCATTCTGAAACAGCTGGAACCAGGAGACTGAACTCTGTTGGGTCTCTCCATCTTTCAGCCACTGGTCCTCTTCTGTGGATCAGTTTCAATTTCTTTGATTTAGGCCAGCCAATAATACCTTAATTTTACGGGGTTTTACCATCTTCAAGATTGTTCTATATATTTTTTAAAAATGCTAGGGAAGGACTCTTATTAAGTCTGCCTTGGTACCTACTCTTCCTCTACTCAACTGAGATCAGGTAAGACTGAAGCAAGTGTCAGGAAAGGCATATGATGCAGTGGGAACCTGAGCATTCCCCAGAAAAAGGAGAGCTAATAGGCTAATAGTAAACTTGTCTGTTATAATGATCTGTGTCCCAAATTTCCCAAAGGGCATTTGCTAAGTTAGCTTATATGACCCCTAACTCCATATCTTACAGACCTAAATTTTAAATCATTATGCTGATATATTTTTAGTTTGTGACTCTGGGGATCTTGCTAACCAGTGACATCTTAAAAATCTCAGAGAGACTGTGGCCCTATTCATTGTCCACAAAGCCACACCGAAATCCCTATCTTCCAAACTCTGCTCATTCGTGGCATTTAGTATGACTTGTGAGAAACTGGCTGGTTGCCTCCATTCCTGGGAACCATAGGTGGATGTATGGTGCACAGCATCAGTACCTGGAGCATTTGTGTCTGTGGTGGCAGTAGCACAGAGGGGACAGAGAAGGTAGTAGGGAGGGTGTTAGTTATTCAGGCACTTCTTCCTTCAATTGTGAATAATCACCTGGGCTGTGGTTCCAAGACAGGCTATAGGACTGGAACACAGAGATGGATGACATACCCCAAGCCTTGAATTGCTTACTCCCAAAGGAAGTTGTGATGGGGAGGCAAGAAAGGTAAGGTAGCACAGTAATGAAGTAAGTGCCACAATTTACTGAAAGGCTGCTGGTCAGTATGGACATTAGATTTTGTTTTGTGGTAGGCAAAATCAGATTCCTTCTTCTCTTATCCTTCCGTGAAGCAGGAATTTGGGACTGGGGTCCTTCTGGCCTCCAGGGACACTACTTTCATAGGCTGATTAAGGAAGAGATAATACAGCCATGTCACAAAATAAGCCCTTGTCTTTGGTGCCTTTAGGAAAGATTTTTGCCCTGGTCTGACTTTTTTCAGTATTCATCAAAGCTTTGCTTTTCTTCCCCCAAGAAGATAAAGGCTCACAAAAATATTTTGGAATTCTTCATACTGTTGTTGTTCATTGAATTCCTTGGAAGCACAGACACTCACAGTACCGTACTATGGCCTCAGGGACCTCTAAGGCCATCCTGACTCACCAATTGACATCTAGGGGCTCTGCTCTTGCCTTTGTTGGTTTGGTCATTAGCTTGGTGAGAACAGAGTTGGGAGGTTAGCTCCATTTGACCCCATCCACCACTGGGATGTGCCTATCCAGTTCAGCAACCGCCACTGTCACCAGGGATTCCCTGTGTTGAACGTGAGTGTCTCCATAGTCCTAAAACCATCTCCCGAGTCCTGGTATATTCATTCATTCACTCTTACAGTACTTGTGTACAAGGCCCAAAGCCAAGAAATGGACAGTGATTTTCAAGGAACTTCCAGCCCTTGCAATCTAAGGAGCTGGCAATCTAAGTAAATTTTTTCCCCTTGTTTTGTTTTTGTGGAAAAATTTAACATTTACTCTTTGAACTATTTTTAAGGGTACAATTAAGTGATAACAAGTACATTCACAGTGTTTTCTAGTCATCACCACTATTCACAGAACTTTGTCATCATTCCAAAGAGAAACTATATGCCCACTAAATAATAATTCCTCACTCCCCATGCCCCCAGCCCCTGATAACTTCTATTCTACTTTTTGTCTTTACAAATTTACTTATTCAAGACATCTCGTATAAGAGGAATTATACAATATTTGTCCTTTTGTGACTAGTTTCTTTCAGTTAGCATAATGTTAAGGTTCATTTGTACTGTAGCTTGTATCAAAATTCCATTTCTTTTTATGGCTGAATAATATTCCATTGTATGTACATACCACTTTTTCATTCGTCTGTTGATGGACATTCAGGTTGTTTCTACCTTTTGGCTGTTATAAATAATGGTGAACACTGGTGTGTGAACACTGGTGTATGTTTTTTTGTTTTTTAATATAAGAATACATATAATTCTTATAACAGCTCCATGATTTTAGGCACGTTTCTGTCTCTAGTTCACAGATAGGGAAGGTCATGCAGCTGGTCATGGCAAGGCCAATATTCTGAGAAATTGCAACTACAGCGCAATCTCTGAATTTCATACTGTGCTGCCTTTAATAAAAATAGTTATCTTTTTCTTTGAATCCATTATGTCCTGGGCATAGTATATACATTATTTCTAAATCCTTAAAATATCCTTGTGGTATGGGTTTTATTATCCTTTTATTATAAATGAAGACCTTAAGGCTTAGAGAGTTTGAGTGGTGGATGCAGGAATGCCCCGAGGTATGCTTGCTTCTCTTTGCCTACCCTAGAGCCAGACCATAGCAGGCAGATGGTATCTGGGTCTTAGGGATAGCCCAATCCCTTCTGGAGAGACCACAGGGAAAGGATCTATCTCAGGTGCAAAACCCATGAGCACTGTGGGGGACTTTGGCATCCTACAACTGCAGAGAAGTTCTAACCTGGCACCCAGATGATTTTTTTTCCCCCTGATACTTCAAGAAGTTGTCCTTTATTTCTTTTTAAAACTCTTGCTCTAACAAGGGCTAGGCCAATAGAATCAAAGTAAAATGGAAGATTATTTCCACTGCTAGCTAAATTTGGAAAATAGTAAAGGAGCTGTTAAAATTCTGGCAAAAAAGAATCTACATATTATGACCTGTGAGGATTTATTTTCAACAATTCTGAATTAGCTGGGTATTTAGATAACATTTCACTTCTATTTAACCATGTGGACAAAGCCATATACCATTTATGTGACTGCCTGTAGCCTTTAACACCCTGACTTGAAGCTCTGCTTTTGGTTCTCCTAACCCTTTTCTCCTCTCCTTTTGTGCCGGCACAAAAATGTACTTCAGATTGTCATTTTACAAAAGGTTAAAGATAAACTGTCTTTCTCTTTAGAGACTAGGAGCCAGTATGCATAACCTTCATGGCTATTTCCCCTCTTTGCTTTTGCAGCCTGAGAAAATGGCATGTAACATAACTAACCAAAGACAGCAGACTTTGTCTACATCTGGAGAAGCTCTATATGAAATTCTTGGTCTGCAAAAGGGAGCATCAAATGAAGACATTAAGAAAACCTACAGGTACAGAGAAAGCTCAATGATGACATTCTTGTATTACTAGTGATAGTTATTTTGTGATAGGCAAGTGCCCCCAATTAAAGACATAAACTTCATGCCAAGACCAAGTAATCAGAGTTTTGAACCTCGTGTTTCCTGTTCTACAACATAGGCAGTTAGGAATAGACAAGTATGACACTTTTTAAAAGAATGCTCTCGTGATTTTGGACCTTACGAAAAGGAAGCCTGGGTTCTAGGCCTGTAGCGTCAGAGAAAGACAGAAGTCACTGAGAGTGACCAGGAGTTTTAATTTACCTTCAGTGATATAGCATCATGGAATCTGGTAGAGGGATTTAAAAAAAGCGGGAGGAGTTTGTCACAATTGCTATATTATACGCCATGACTTTCAAGTCTTCAATTTTGATTTTTCATATCTGATCTAGTTCCAAGTTAGCTATTTTTGGGAAAAACTCAAATACCTTTTTCTTTAGAGCTCCAAGGAATTAAAAAAAATATTGAGCAGAAAATAACTTACTTATTGTAGGAAATTTGGAAATTGCTCAAAATGAAGACAATAACATTTATCCATAATTCTATCTCCAGCAGTAATTATTGATATTTTGTTTTCTTCTAGTCTTTTTTTCTGTCTAGATAAGACATTTTAAAATCAAATTGGATTCGTCTCTACCCTCTATCTTTTTAACGAGGTTCTATCATGAAAATATTCTGGTATTATTTAATATTGATTTTTTTTGTGACTATAGCTTACGGCTATTCTGTAATACAATCACTTTATGAGCTACTTTTGAAGTTTAAGTTCTTTTCATTTTCCTCTATACTTAATATTCCTGTATGCAAATCATGATGCATGTTTCCAAGTATTTCATTATTTTCTTTTTAAAGATTATTTATTTATTTAGAGTGTGCAAGTAGGGGTGGGGGGGAGGAGCTGAGGGAGAGGGAGAGTGAGAATCCCAAGTAGACTTCCTGCTGACCGCAGAGCCCCGCACAGGGTATCTCACAACCCTGAGATCATGACCTAAGCCAAAATCAAAAGTTGGGACATTCAACTGACTGAGCCACCCAGGAGCCCCTCATTTTCTTATTGAGGAATAAAGCTGTGCCTTTACAGGAAAAATTAATCAAAGTATAAATGAAACTTTCAGTTTTTAATTGTTTATTTCTTGATTTGACCTTGAATTAGGTTTTTAAAATTTACAGTCTATGTATATTTTTGACATATGGCAGTTTAGAATTAAGAAGACAAATTTGTTAGTAATCTCCTTTATGGATTTTGTTTTACTGTCATGTTTAAAAAGCTACTCTTGATTCAGTATTATAAAAATATTAACCCATATCTTCTTCTAGTACATTTATAACTTATTTTTATGTTAAATCTTTGATTCATTTGGAGTTTATTTTGACATAAGTAATAAAGGAAGGATTCTAGATTTATTCTTTCCCAAATCACTAGCCCACAAATATTTATTGATGTCCCCATTTCTATCTACTGATGGGAAATTCTTTGGCTTTGAATTGGAATCTTCACCAAGTGGTAAACTGTGGGACCTGAAATGCCTTCAAGAAGCATGTGAAGAATAACTGGCAGAGGTGAAAATTGCCATCTGGATCCAAATAGTTCTGTGAAAATGGTCAAGGAGCTTGATCCAAAGTCACTATCAGTCTTTCAGTTTATATTTCACTTCAGGTGTTGGGGACAGAAAGTCTTTGCTGTTTCACTGCTCCCCAGAGTTATTTAGGAGTATGTCTGGGAACTGTTCAACTTCCTGTGGGTAGATACCCTTGGCTGAAAGTTACTAAACCTGACTCTTAACGCTTCAGGCTGAGACACTGTGCTGAAAGTGGGAGTTTGGAATCAAAGTAATTGCACTGCAAGCTTACTACTTATAAAGATGCTCCCCGAAATGAGACAAAAAGTAGTAGTTACCTTGTAAGCTTTAAAACCCACTTTACTTTACAAATGTGACTTTTAATTGCCTCAATTAATTTTGTAAGCTAAAATTGCAGGTCATATCCTAATTAAGGCGCTAATTATGCTGAGTTGTTTGCAAGTTTAATAATTACAACCTAAAATCTTTTCATGTAATCAGTGTCTTGCTATTAATTTTGTTTTAATGTCAAACAAATATCATTTTTTCAGCTGATTAGGGTGCTAGTATGCTGCCAAAAGCATCTACTTCTATCTAAATTACACATTTGTATTCTGCAAGTTATTCAAAATGTATGAGCAGGCTGAAAATCCACTGAGAACATTATTCTTATATTCAGAGATCAGTGAAATTTAATAAAATTACAAACTGTTGAATCCATACTCTGCTTGATCAACGTTGCAATCCTTGGCTGTGGTCTTGAAAACAAGGCTGAATTAGATTTTTTTCTTCTCTTACATTTTATTTTTATTTTTGAACAGATAATATATTCACCTGATTAAAATGAGAACACGCAAACACATATACAAAAAAGAAGTTTCCCTCCTGCCTCCTGTTCCCCAGGTTCCCTCTTCAGGGAAGGCAATTCTTTGTGTACCTTCTAGAGAGATTTTAGGCCTATATAAGCTTATATAGAGACCTTCTGATCTGACCAAATGATGCAGACTTGTTTCTCTCTACTCCTTCCTGTCAAGCATGACTAAAAGCCTTGTAAATAACACAAGAGACAACTTAAGAAGAACCCTAAAATGTAGAATGAGGAAGATGAATTAGTTAGGGACCAGAGGACCAAGGGAACTACACAGTGGCAGGGCACGTTAGGATTCTCCATCCAAGAGAATGTAACCCAGGCCCAGCCTTTCCTGACACCCAATCTAGCAAGAGAAGGCAGCCAGATAGCTTTATTCTTCCTCTGAACTGAGCAAGAGTCCTGCCAACAACTCTAGACAAGCCCAGAAGAAATAGCAGGGAGAACCAACTGAATGTTCCCCTAACAGTAACCTACCAGAGAACTTTCCCACAAGTCTGAGACTTCCCTCTCCCACCCAGAGACTCCACCTGACAGGGGAGATTAGCAAGTAGGATTCTTCCACAACAAGCACCCAGCTCCAGAAAGTCCTTTTTTTCTCTGCAGCCTGGAGATTCCCTTCCTCCACATAATGGCACAAAGCCACTCAGCCTGGGAAGCTCCTTTCACTTTCTCAGCTAGTACCAACAAGTACCAGTGGGGCCTCAGAGGCAGGAGACAAAAGAAGACAAACACAGTACCATCAAGGCTCTGAAAATTAGACTGTCATTGGAGCCACGGCCCACAAAAGTAGGCTATGACCAACATGCTTAATCTAAACAGAGTAGATGCCTCTTAAAATAAAAAATTTAAGTAGGACCCAGAGTCTCCTAACATAATAGCCAAAATGTCCAGATACAATTAAAATCACTTTTTATACAAAAAACCAAAAAACAAGAAAATTGCAACTTGAATGAGAAATCCATGCCCAGACACATCATAATTATACTTCTGAAAACTAAAGACAAAGAAAGTATCTTGAAAGCAGCCAGAGAGAAACAAAACATTATCTATAGAGGGATACCAATTCAAAAGGAAACAGATTTCTCATATGAAACAACAGAGGCCAGAAGAAGATGCACACCATTTTCAAGAAAGAAAAGAATGAAAATTACTGTCAATTGCAAATTCTATACCTGATGAAACTATACCTAGAGAATTAAGGGGAAATAAAAAAATTCCCACATGAAGGAAAACTGAAAGATTTTGTCACTTAGCCAGATTTACTCTTAAAGAATGGCTAAAGGACATACTACAAAAGAAATAATAAAGGAAGGAAGGAAGGACGGATGGACAGGCAATGGAAAATGCAGAAATACGGGTGAATACAACATACTATCATCTTCATGAATTTTCTAAATTATATATGACAATTGGCACAAAAATTCTAACAGCATCTGATACTTGAGACAAAGATATTTAAAAGTGGGGAGGACAAGAACACCTAAATGAAAAATTTCTGTACTTAGATTGGTAAAACACTGATATCAGTAACTGTGATAAATTATATATACATACTCAACCACTAAGAAAACTATACAAGGTAATACACTCCAAAAACTACAATTAGGCTCTTCAGTCCTGGGAGATTTATGGGAGGCCCTAGCTACCAAACTTCCAAGTATACCATGATGTGCCCAAACTCCTAGCCCTGAACAGTAGACTGTGATGGCTCAAAGATGAATGCATCCCTATCATAGCCCTACAACAAAGCTACCTAATTCTGTGTCCTCCTTGGTAACTTGAATTAGGCAAATATAGTTCACCAAGCAATTTAGGTGTGTCTTCTTTTCTTGATACTGACTGGCACATAAAAATCCTTTACTCCAAACCCAGTAGATTGTTGATCTATACCTCATACTGCTGCCTAATTACAATGAAGCCAGGAAGGCTGTTCAGGGCATGCAGTAGGTCTAGAGTCTCTTAGAATCCTAATGGTTTTATAACAACAAGTCTAGTTCATTATTCAACAAATATTTATTGAGTACTGTTTTGGGCCCTGAGAAAATTGCATTGAACAGAGCTGAAATCCCTACATTCCTGAAGCCTATATTCTGGGCTGGGGGAGCAGGGAGGCTTAACAATAAATAAAATATACAGTCTATCAGATATTGGTAAGTGCTGTGGAGAAAACCAAAGCAGGTAGGAGGTTAGGGAGTGCTATGCGCTAGAAGTTACATATTCTCTTTAAGGTGCTCCATGTTGATTTTAACACTAAAATCCCTCAGTTGCAGTGAATTTTTTAAGTCTAAAGTAGCAGCATTTAAGAGTAGAGGGTATGAAGTTAGAAAGACCTGGATTCAAACCTCTTCTCTTAGCCTCATTTTCTTCATAAGTAAAATACAGAAAACAGTAGTGACTTCAGAGGGTTGCTAAGGATTGAAAGAAATGATACATGTAAAGTGTTTAGCCAAGTTCTGGCACACAGTTACTGGGTACCACAAAGAATACATATGGCAGAGAAAGAGGCCTATAGAATGGCATTCTTCAAAGTTGTCTGGGGCATGGATGTAAGAAGACTCTCCAAGAAATGTGTGTGTGTATGCATGCCTGCACGTGTATGTGTGAGAGTGAGTGTGTATGTGTGACTGTGTGTGTAGATTTTGTGACATTCAAATTCTGTTGAATACATTTAAAAGAGTGTTACAACTGTTTTATTTTAACATGCCAATGTCTTTAATATGCTGAAAATTATACCCTTTGCATCTGTCTTATCTTACACAAAAATTAGATATCAAGTTAAAAATGCTGAGAGGACAATTTCTCAAATTTATTTTAAGGAGCATATAAGCAAAAAATTAGAATCTAGAGGCACCTGGGTGGCTCAGACATTAAGCATCTGCTTTTGGCTCAGGTCCTGATCCCAGGGTCCTGGGATTGAGCCCCGCATTGGGCTCCCTGCTCAGCAGGAAGTCTGCTCCTCCCTCTCCCACTCCCCTGCTTGTGTTCCCTCTCTCGCTGTGTTTCTCTCTGTCAAATAAATAAAACCTTTTAAAAAAAATTAGAATCTAATTGAGGGAGGGAGGGAAAAAGAGAGAGAGAGAAGGAAACCTAAACATCATACCCAAAATGATCACAAGGAGCCATTTAGGTTGATTTGGGAGAGAAGGCCTGTGGGGGCCTTCCCTACAGCCCTTTGTATGTTCCATAACTCATTGTGCTGTTCAATCAGAGCATGAAATCCTCACAGCTTGTAATTCACTCTTCTTTTCTGCCTTTCCCATTCCATCACTTCCCTCAGGGCAGGCATTATGTTTTGTCTTCCACTGTACTTCCATTAGTCCTAGCTAATATTTACCAAATTCAAAAATGAATTGGTCAACAAATAGGTTTTGCCTGTGGGTATATGTCTGTTTCTCCATACTTACATTCTCAGCTTCTTCAGGACATTTTCTCAAATGTTTGGTCACTTAGCTAAACAGGGAATCATTCACTGACCCAGGAAAGAGAGGGACAGCTCAGCAAGGGAAGACCATAGTTTCAGATTGGGATATGGTGCATTTTTTATGACTGTGAGACCTTCAAATAAAACGCAGTTAGGGGATAAGGAAGGGAAAACTCTGAGAAAATACAGCCAGTTATGTAATATAGAAAATGTGAGTATCAAGTATTCAAAATCTCATATGCAACTTAAATGTTAGTTTTTATTTAAAATGATGTGTAAATTTTTGAATTTAGATAGAAACAAAATTAAGATGCCAAAAGGGAAGCCAACTGGTTTTCCTAGTATTTTGGGTACAAGAACCTAACAAAATGTTAGCCTACTGGATGAGAAATGAGACAAAGATCTAGCCCGCCCTTAGCTCCTCAGAAAACCACAAAATCAGAGAGAACTAGTTTTGTACATTAGCAGCTCGGTTTCTGTGCCTCATGAATGAGCTTGTTGATGAGGTACCAATGGTTCACAGGGCATCAGGGACTCAATTTTTCTATTTCATTCAATTTTACATGGAACTTTCTGGAAATCATCCTCCATCTCTGAAGAGGTGAGTTTGCTCATAGTAGACCAACATGAGGCAAATGCTATTTTCACAAGAAGCAGGAAAGAGTGTCATTTCCATAGTGATCTGTGGCAACCCCAATCTGTGGTGCTTTTACCCATCTTTATTAGCAATTATAGGTCATAACAGAGGCTGCTTATGAATAAAGTGTAAATGTCAGGGGAATGCATAGCTAATAGAAGAATTGTAAATATTTACAAGGCAAAGTGATGATTCAAGCTCACAAGATAAATTGAAATTAATCTCTATCAGTACTAATTTGTTTCCTGAATTCTAAAACCTTCCACTAAAAAGAAGAGTATATGAGGCTATGTCAGTTATCTTTCAGGTCAGTGGCATAACCTCCCTTGTCCCATGGCAAATCTACTTGTTCCTCTTAGTTCTTCACACAACTTCATTTGTTCCAGGGCACTAGAATCATTATGATCAATGACTTTTTCTCCCATTCACTCATTCACTCAATGCCTATTTAGTTTTGGATACTTATTTATATTATACTGTGAGAAATGAATATATGTATCTATCTATGTATATACATGTAATTTGTACCACTTAAAGAGCTCACCTTATAAAGAGTTAGATTTAGTAAGGTTGAAAGATACATACAGAAAGACAAGCAAAATAAGGGAGATAGTGGTGAGTGGAATAGATTGACTTGAGCATAGAATTCATATTAATCATTTACATGAAAGTGAATACGTCATTCCATCACTCATTCCTGTCCTAGGAACTATCCTAGTTTCTATAAAGAAATCAGTTCTGACATTATCTGGGAATCTAGAAGCTACTTAACCTTCCCACAGCTGTACACACACTCAGGAAAGACCTGAGAAAGCCGTAAGTTCTCAATTCTGGCTGACCTTGTATATCTGTGCAACAGGAAGTAAAGGCTAAGGCAGAGTTGTAAACTGCCTGGCTTAGCATTGAAGATGTGTCCTAACACACATACAAAGCCCATCTGTGAAGGCTGGGAGATTTTTTGGTTCTAGGTGTGTAAGAAAATCTCTGTCTAATCTTTAGCTGTTAAGCTAATGGAGCAGAGACTTCAGTGGTCACACACGACTAAGAATACAGATGTTACAAAATTAGGTCAGAAAAGTCACTGAATAAACAATTACAACAATCAAAAATCATAGGGACAGGGGAGAGTCTAATTTGTAAAGCTGCCAAATTATAATATTCAAAATGTCCCGTTTTCAAAAAAATATATAAGGCATGCAAAGAAACAAGAAAGTAAAATCTATATTGGGGAGAGGAGGAATCTATAGAAACTGTCCTTGAGAATGCTTCAATTTGGACATGCTAGACAAAGACTTTAAATAAGCTAAGTATGTTTAAAGGCTAAAGGAAACCATGTCTAAAGAACTGATGGGAAGGTTGAGAATGATACCTCACTAAATACAGAATATCAATTAAAAAATGAATTTATATAAAGGAACCAAAATAGAAATTCTGGAGTTGAAAAGTATAGTAACTGAAATGAAAAATTTACTGGAGGAGTTCAATAGGCAATTTGAACAGGCAAAAGAAAGAATCAGTGAAATTGAAAATAGGTCAATTAAGATTATACAGTCTGAGTAACAGAGAAATAAAAGAATGAAGAAAAACGAATAGAGCCCAAGAGACCTGAGTATACCATCATATATATAAAACAGGAGTCTCAGAGAATGGAAAGAGAAAGGGGCAGAAAGAATATCTGATGAAATAATGGCTGAAAACTTTCCAGTGTAATGAAAAATATTAATCTACACATCCAAGAAGTTCCATGAACTCCAAGTAGAATAAACTCATGAAAATCTTCACTGAGATACATCATAATTAACTGTTCAAAGTTAAAAAGTATATTGCAAGTAGCAAGAAAGAAGGAATTCATCATGTATAAGAGAGCCTCAATAAGATTAACAACTGATTTCTCATTAGAAATCATGAGTCCAGAAGACAATGGGACGATATAGTCAAAGCATTGAAAGAAAAAATGTCAACCAAAAATTCTATATGTAGCAAAATTATGTATCTAAAATGAAGGAGATATTCATTTATTTTTAGATAAATGAGTAACTGAATCATTGGCCGACCTTTCCTATAAGAAATGCCAAAAGGAATCCTTCAGAGGGAAATGAGCATTAGACCACAATTTGAATCCACAAGAAAAATTAGAGAATACCAGTAAAAGTAACTTCACACATAAATATGTTTGTAGATCCTCTTTTTTGCTATCTGATTTAAAAAACAACTGCATAAGCAATAGTTATATATCTATGTTGAATGGCACATAATGTCTTAGGATGTAATTTGCAGCAATAGCAGCATTAATGGGGAGGTGGAACTATACAGAAGTTTTTGTATACTTTTGACAGCACGTTATATTAATGTGAACTAGATATTTAAAATTTAAGATGTTAATTCCAATCCCAAGGGTAACCACATACACACAAAAAGCCTTAAAAATATATAAAAGAAATGATATAGGAATTATATCATTAATTCCTAGTAATGGAGAGAAGCTAGTAATAGTAATAGGAGAATCAAACAAAAAAGATATAAGAATACAAATAGAAGGGTGCCTGGGTGGCTCAGTCGGTTAAGCATTCAACTCTTGATTTCGGCTTAGGTCTTGATCTCAGGGTTGTGAGTTAAAGCCCTGCATTGGGATCCATGCTGGACATGGAGCCGACTTAAAAAAAAAAAAAAAGATAGAAATAGAAAAATGGCAAAAGTCCTTCCTTATCAGGAATTACTTTAAATATAAATGGATTAACTCTCAAAATAAAAGACAGAGATTGGCAAGTGGATTTTTAAAAAAAGATCCAACTCTATGCTGTCTCTAAAAACACTCACCTTAGATTCAAAGACAAGCAGGATGAAAGTGAACGTATGGAAAAAAATATATGGAAGTAGTAATTCAAAGAGAGCTGGAGTGGCTATACTAGTATCAGACAAAATAAACTTTAAGATAAATATCAGAAACAAAAAAAGACATTTATTATTTTTTAAGTCAATCCTTGAAGAATATATAGCAATTAGAAACATATATGTGCCTAACAACAGAGCCCCAAAATAAATGCAGAAAAAAACTGATGGAATTGAAGGGAGGGACAGATGGTTCAACAGTAGTAATTGGAGACTTCAATACCTCATTTTCAATAGTGAACAGAACAACTAGACATGAGATCAACAGGGAAACAGACTTGTACAATACCATAAACCAACTAGAACTACTGGACATCTATAGAGCAGTCTACTCATTAACTCAAGTGCATATGGAACATCCTCCATGTTAAACCATAAGTTTGGCCACAAACAAGTATCAGTAAATTTGGAAACATTTAAATCAAACAAGTATATTCTCTGGCAACAATGGAATGAAATTTCAAACCAATAACAAAAGGAAATTTGGAAAATTCAGAAACATGTAGAAATGAAACAACACACTCTTAAATAACTAATGCACCAAAAAAGAAATCACAATGGAAACTGGAAAATACTTTGAGATCAATGAAAGCAAAAACACACCATACCAAAATTTATGGGATGCAGTGAAAGTAATTTTCAGAAGGGAATTTAGAATGGCAAATGCCTACATTAAAAAGGAAGAAAGATCTCAAATAACCTAAACTTCCACTTTAAGAAATTAGAAAAAGACTCACAAACTAGACCAAAAGCATGAGGGAAAAAAGAATAGTGAAGATTAGAGTGAAAATAAATGAAATAGAGAATAAAAGAATGAGAAAATCCACAAAACCAAAAGCTGGTTATTTGAAAACACCAACAAGACTGACAAATTTTTACCTAAACTGACCAAGAAAGAGAGAAAACTCAAATTACTAAAATAAAGAATAAAAGCACAGGGGCATTACAACTGACCTTACAAGAAAAACAAATTATAAAAGAAAACTATGAACAGTTGCTTACTAATAAAATTAGACAACCTAGATAAAATGAGCAAATTCTTAGAAACACACAAACTAACAAATTCACTAGAAATAGAAAATCTAAGTAGATCTATAAAATGTAAAGATTGAGTCCATATTAAAAAAAAAAAAATCCAACAATGAAAAGTCCCAATTGGGATGGCTTCACTGGTGAATTCTACGAAGGAGAAGGAGGAGGTGGAAAAATAACAGTAATCCTTTCCCAAGTTCATAAAAAAAAAGTAGGGGAGAGGACACGCCCTAACTTCTTCTATAAAGCTAGGGTTACCCTGATATTAAAGTTAAAGACATCACCAGAAAACTACAGAACAATCAATCTTACGAATATGGATGAAGAAATCCTCAACAAAATACTAGCAAACTGAATTCAACAACATATTAAAAAGATGATACACCATGACAAGTATCATTTATTCTAAGAATATAAAGTTGGGTCAATATATGCAAATCAATGTATTTTACCATATTAATAGAATAGAGACTGGGGCACCTGGGGGCTCAGTCCATTAAGCATCTGACTCCTGATTTCAGCTCAGGTCAAGATATCAGGGTCCTGGGATTCAGCCCCACATCAGGCTACATGATCAGTGGGGAGTCTATTGGAGATTCTCTCTCTCCCTTTCCCTTTGCCCCTCCCCCTGCTCACTCCCTTTCTCCTTAAATAAATAAATCTTTAAAAAAAAAAGAATCGAGAAAAAAATGGCATATTCATCTTGATAGATGCAGAAAAGCCTTTCGACAAAACCCAATACCCGTTCATGATAAAAGTACTCAACAAACTAGCAACAGAAGGGAATTTTCTCAATTTGGTAAGGGGCATTTATAAAAAAAACCATAGCTATCATCATATTTAAGACTTAAACACTGAAAATTTTCCCCCTAAGATCTGGACCAAGATAGGAATGTCTTCTCTCACTACTTCCTTCAACAGTGTATTGGAATTTATACTAAGGCAATTCAGCAAGAATAAGAAACAAAAGGAGTCCAGATAGGAAAGAAAGAAAACCATCTCTATTCACAGATGACATGATCTTATACATAGAAAAACATACTGAATACATAACCAGTGTGCACATACACACACAATTAGAGCTAACAAATGAGTTCAGCAAAGTGTTGGGATTTAAGTTCAGTATACAAAAATCTATATGCTAGCACAATCCAAAAATAAAATTAAGAAAAGAATTCCATTCACAATAACATCTAAAAGAATACAAAACTTAGGGAAAAAATTAACCAAGGAAGTAAAAGACTTAACACTGAAAACTACAAAACATTGTTGAAAGAAATTAAAGGCCTAAGTACATGGAAAGATATCCCACGTTCACAGATTGTAAGACTAAATATTATTAGGATGAATCTACATATTTGATGCAATTTTATCAAAATTCCAACTACCTCTTTTTCAGGACTGGATAAGCTGATCCTAAAATTCATGTGGAAATGAAATGCAAAGAACCCAGCATAACAAAACAGAATCTTGAAAAATATGGATAAAATTGCAGGACTCAATACTCCCTGATTTCAAAACTTATTACAAAGTTGCAGTAATCAAAACAGTGTGGTACTGGCATAAAGACAGAAACATAAATCAATGGAATAGAATTAAAAGTTCAGAAATTAACCCATACATCTATAGTCAAGTGAATCTCAATAAGCATGCCAAAACCATTCAATGAGAAAAAGAAAAATCTTTTCAACAAATAGTGCTGGGACAACAGGATATCTACATGCAAAAGAATGAATTTGGTCTTCTACCTCAAACCTTATATGAAATTTACTCAAAATGCATCAAAGACCTAAAACTACAAAAATCAGAAGGAAACATAGGTACAAATCTTTAAGACCTTGGATTAAGCAACTGTTTTTTAAAATATGATACAAAAGAAAAAATAGATCAACTGGACTTCATCAAAATTAAAAACTGTTGTATACCAAAGGACACTATCAGGAAAATAAAGACAGCTCATAGAGCTGTAGAAAACATTCAAATCAGACATCTTGTAAGTGTTTAATATCCAGAATATATAAATACTTAAAACTCAATAATAAAAAGACCAAGTCAATTAAAAAATGGACAAAGTGTTTGAATAGACATTTTTCCAAATAGTCTAGCTTTAACTTTTCTCAAAAAGTTAAAGATAGAGTTATCATATAACCCAATTGTGTGCCTAAGTATATTCCCAAGAGAATTGAAAACATATTCACACAAAACCTTGTACGTGAACATTTATAACAGTATTATTCATAATAGCGAGAAATGAAAACAACCCAAATGTCCATTAACTGATGGATGGATAAACAATGGATAAACAAAATGTGGTACATCCATATAATAGAATATTATTCAGTCATATAAAGAAATGAAGTACTGATAACTTATTATGACATGGAGGAACTGTGGAAACATGCTAAATAAGAGAAACCAGATATAAAAGGCCACATACTGTATGATTCATATGACATGTCCATACAGCAAGTCCATAGAAACAGAAAGTAGATTATTGGCTGTTACAGAATAGGGATATGCAGGAATTAGGAGGCAAAGAGTTTCTTTTTAGGGTGATGAAAATAATCTGGAATTAGGTTGTGATGTTTGCACACCATTGTGAATGTACTAATGTACTAAAACCACTGATAATACATTTTAAAGTAGTCAGAATAGTTAAAATTTGCATGATATAGTTGTTTATGTTATATGAATTTTATCTCAATTAGAACTTGCTAGTTTATTGGATGAATGTTTGTTTCTGATCATGATCTTAGAACAAATTAAGTGTATTACCTTGATTAGAATATTTACTCAATTTAAAAAGCCATCCATGGGGCATGTGGGTGGCTCAGTTGGTTAGCATCTAACGTGGGCTCAGGTCATGATCTCAGGGTCTTGGGATCCAGCCCTGCATCAGGCTCCATGCTCAGCAGGGAATCTGCTTGTCCCTCCTCCTCTGCCCCTCCCCATCCTCCTGCCTGTGCTCCATCTCTCAAATAAATAAATAAAATCTGTTAAAAAAGCCATTCATATAACAATGCTGTTCAATGTGCATTATTTATTTATTTTATTCCTGAGTAAGGCACACAACTCAAAAAATTGTGAATTGTCAGCCAGAGTCAGAATTAGCATTCTGTAGCAGAGAAAACTAAGATGTCTAATGCTAGATCTAAATAGATACTCTTATTAACTCTGTTTGGGGTGGGGAAACAATGGAAGCTTGTTGGAGATTTTGCTCGTTTAGTTCAGATAATTCCAGGACTTAGGGAATATGAAATCTTCCTGAAGCAAAAGACATGATTTTTTTTCCCTCTTCAGCACATCTCAAAAGGAAACTGAGGGTATTGCAGAAACGATGCTAAGTTGTTTTCCTAGTTCACTTATTTATTCATTTATTCCATAAATATTTCATAAGTATTTACTTTTGGCAGGCTTATCCTAAGCTTAGAGCTGCAAAAGACTAAAACATGCCTTCATTAGGAAGGTATAAAACATAATATAGTACAATCAAGATAGAAAAATAGAAGAAAATGCAATGGGAAAAGACAAGAGGTTCAGGGTAGGTCTTACCATAGGAGTTAATGCTTTGAGCTGATAATTCAAGCATAAGTAAAGATGAATAGTTGGACAAAAAAGTATAGAAGTTGGGGAAAGAATGTAAGGTCAGCAAAGATAGGTATGCAAAGCAGAGATAACAGACTAAGCAAAGATGGGGAACAAAAGCCATGGGGGTATCTTGGGAAAATCTACCGATAATGTGGCCATGTCAGTGCATAATATACAAGCTGTGTGTGGAGGACATGAGACAAAAGGTAACCGGGGATATGATTATAGGAGTTTTGTAACCATGTTGACAAGCATAGACTTGCATGGGGAGGTGGGTCAATGTGTTTCAGATTTGAATAACATGTCATTAAACCCTACAGAAAAGAAAACAACTCTCAATATTAGTTTAAAATAGCTTTATGTTACAAATCCAAATTTGAAGATAAACTCTGAGTGCAAACATAAAACAAGCCAAATTTAATGAAGGATAAAAATCATATGATCACCTCAACAGATGCAGAAAAAGCATTTGACAAAATTCCTCCATTTATGATAAAAACTCAACAAAATGGGTGTAGAGGGGATGTAATACAACATAATAAGGGCCATACAAGACAAGCCCACCGCTAATGTCATACTCAATGGTGAAAAGGTAAAAGCTTTTCTTTTAAGATCAGGAACAAGGCAAAGATGCCCACTCTCACCACTTTTACTCAACATAGTATTGGAAGCCCTAGCCAGGGCAGTTAGGCGGGGAAAGCATCCAAATTGGAAAGGAAGAAACAAAACTGTCACTATTTGCAGATGACACATTATATAGGGAAAACCCTACAGACTCCACCAAAAGACTGTTAGAACTAATAAACAAGTTCAGTAAGTTTCAGGAAACAAAAATCAACATAGAAAAATTAGTCATGTTTCTATACATTAAAAATGAACTAGTAGAAAGAGAAATTAAGAAAACAATCCTACTTAAAACTGCATCAAAAAGAAGAAAACACATAGGAATAAATTGAACCAATGAAGTAAAAGACCTATGCACTGAAAATTGTAAGATATTGATGAAAGAAATTAAAGACAACAGAAGTAAATGGAAAGTTATTCCACGCTTATAGATTGGAAGATTTATTATTTTTATTTTTTTTTTTAAAGATTTATTTATTTATTTGACAGAGAGAGAGAGAGACAGCCAGTGAGAGAGGGAACACAAGCATGGGGAGTGGGAGAGGAAGAAGCAGGCTCCCAGTGGAGGAGCCTGATGCGGGGCTTGATCCCAGAACATCAGGATCACACCCTGAGCCAAAGGCTGATGCTTAACGACTGAGCCACCCAAGCACCCCAGATTAGAAGATTTAATACTACTAAAGTGTTCATACTATCCAACATAATCTACAGATTTAATGCTATCAAAATTCTAATAGCATTTTTCACATAAATAGAACAAAGAATCCTCAAATTTGTATGGAACCACAAGAAACACAGAATAGCCACAGCAATCCTGAGAAAGAACAAAGCTGGAGATATGCTTCCTGATTTATTTTTATTTTTAAAAAATTTTTTTTAGATTTTATTTATTTATTTGACAGACAGCCAGTGAGAGAGGGAACACAAGCAGGGGGAGTGGGAGAGGAAGAAGCAGGCTCCAAGCAGAGAAGCCCAATGTGGGGCTCGATCCCAGAACACCGGGATCACACCCTGAGCCAAAGGCAGACGCTTAATGACTGCGCCACCCAGGCACCCCTCATGCTTCCTGATTTTAAACCATATTATGAAGCTATAATAATTAAAATAGTATGGTATTTGCATAAAAAACAGACACAGATTCATGGAACACAATAGAGAGCTCAGAAATAAATCCAGGTAGGGGTGCCTGGGTGGCTCAGTCAGTTAAATATCTGACTCTTGATTTTGGCTCAGGTCATAATGTCAGGGTTGTGAGATCAGGTCCCATGTCAAGCTCTGTGCTGGGAGTGGAACCTACTTGAGATTATCTTTCTCTCTCTCTCTCTGCCACCCTCCCCCTCCCATGTGCTGGTCATGCATGCTCTCTCTCTAAAATCAATCAACCAATTGATTGATTGATCCAGGCATATATGGCCAATTTGTAAGTTATGACAAAAGAAGCAAGTGTATACAATGGGGAAAGGACAGTCTCTTCAACAAATGGTGAATGGTGCTGGGGAAACTACACAGCTACATGCAAAAGAATGAAACTTGACAACTATCTTACACCATATACAAAAATCACCTCAAACTGGATTAAAGATTTGAATGTAAGACTTAAAGTCATAAAATGCCTAGAAGGAAACTTAGGTGGTAAACTTTTAGACATGGATCTTGGTGATGTTTTCTGGATTTGTCAACAAAAGCAAAAGCAACTAGAGCAAAAATAAACAAGTGGGATACATCTAACTAAAAAGCTTTTGTACAGCAAGGGAAACCATCAACAAATTGAAAAGGCAACTTACCTAAAGAGAGAAAATATTTGCAAATATCCACTAAGGGATTAATATCCAAAATATATAAAGAAAACATAAAACTCAATAGCAAAACAAACAAACAATTTAATTTAAAAATGGGCAGGGATTCTGATTAGACCATTTTCCAAAGAAGGCATACAGATGACCAACAGGTGTAGGAAAAGATGCTCATCACTAATCATTGCGAAAATGCAAATCAAAACCACAGTGATACATCAATAACAAAGTAGCAGAAAGAGAAATTAAGAAAACAATCCCATTTAAAATAGCACCAAAAAGCCCCCCAAAATCCAGTAATAAACCTAACCAAGGAGATGAAAGATCTGTACTTCAAAAATGATAAAACACTGATGAAAAAAATTAAACATGACACAAACAAATGGAAACATATACCATATTCATGGGGGGCCACCTGGGGCTCAGTCAGTCAGGTGTCCAATTCTTGATTTCCATTCAGGGCTTGATCTCACAACCCTGATCAAGCCCCATGTTGGACTCCAGGCTGCATGTGGAGCCTACTTAAAGAACAAAACGATATACCATGTTAATGGATTGGAAGAATTAAAATTGTTAAAATGGCCATACTACCCAAAGCTATCTACAGATTGAGTGCAATCCCTATCAAAATGCTAACAGAAGTTTTTATGGAATCGGAACAAATAATACTAAAATTTATATGAACTGCAGAAGACCCCCCCAATAGCCAAACCAATTTTGAGAAAGAACAACAGAGCTGGAGATACCATGATCCCAGATTTCAAGATACACACAAAGCTGTAGTAATCAAAACAGTATGGTATTGGCACAAAAATAAGACACATAGATCAAGAGAACAGAATAGAGAGCCCAGAAATAACCCACGCTTATATGGTCAATTAATCTATGACAAGGGAGGCAAAAATATACAATGGGGAAGATAGTCTCTTCAATAAGTAGTTCTGGGAAAACTGGACAGCTCATGCAAAAGAATGAAACTTGACCACTTTCTCAAGCCGTGTACAAAAATTAATTCAAAGTGAATTAAAGACCTAAATATAAGACATGAAATCATAAAACTCCTAAAAGAAAACATGGACAGTAATCTTTTTGATGTGGACCTTAGAAACATTTTTCCACATATGTCTCCTCAGGCATGGGAAGCAAAAGCAAAAATTAACTACTAAGACTATAGCAAAATAAGAAGGTTTTGATTAGGGAAGGAAAACATCAACAGAATGAAAGGACAACCTACTGAATGGGAGAAGATACTCACAAATGACATATTGGATAAGGGGTTAATATCCCAAATATATAAATACTTATATAACACCACACCAAAAACCAAATAATTCAATTAAAAACAGGCAGAGGACCTAAACAGACATTTTTCCAAAGAAGACATACAAATGGCCAACAGACTCATGAAAAGACACTCATCATCACTAATCATCAGGGAAATGCAAATCAAAACCACGATGAGTTATCACCTAACACCTGTCAGAATGGCTAGAACACAAAAGACAAGAAATAGCAAGTATTGGTGAGGATATGGAAAAAAGAAAACCCTTATGCACTATTGGTGGGAATGTAAATTGGTGCAGCTAGTGTGGAAAACACTATGGAGGTTCCTCAAGAAATTAAAAATAGAAATACCATATGATCCAACAATTCTACTACTGGGTATTTATTCAAAGAACATGAAAACAATAATTTGAAAAGCTATGCACCTCTATTTATTATAGTTATTTACAATAGGCAAGATATGGAAACAACCCAAGTAATCATCAATAGATGAATGGATAAAGAAGATATGGAGTGTGTGTGGGTGTGTGTGTGTGTGTGTGTGTAGAGTGGTATATGTGCATGTATTATATAATGTATATATGTATATGTAATACTATAATGGAATATTAGCCATAAGAAAGAATGAGATCTTGCCATTTGCAGCAACATGGATGGACCTAAAGGGTATTATGCTTAGTGAAATAAGTTAAACAGAGAAAGATAAATACTGTGATTTCACTTATATGTGAAATCTAAAAAACAAAACCAAGCAACAAACAAAAAACCAAAAGGAGAAACAGACCCATAAATACAGAAAACAAACTGATGGCTGCTGGGGGTGGTAGAGGAGCAGAATAGGCAAAATGGGTGAAGGGGAGAGTACAGGCTTCCAGTTATGGAATGAATAAATCGTGGGGATGAAAGGTATACCATAGGGAAATAGTCCATGATATTGTAATAGCACAGCAGCTACACTTGGGGTGAGCATAGCATAACATATCTAGTTGTCAAACCACTATCTTGTACACCTGAAACTAATATAATATTGTGTGTCAAACAGACCTCAATAAAACATTTTTAAACCACAAAGAGTTATCACCTCATGCCTGTCATAATGGCTAGTATCAAAAAGACAAAAAGATAAGTGTTGGAGATGATATGGAGAAAAGGGAACCCTTATGCACTATTGGTGGAAATGTAAATTGGTACAGTCACTATGGAATACATTATAGAGGGTCCTCAAAAAAATAAAAAAATAAAACTACTAAAACTACTACATGATCCAGCAATTCCACTTCTGGGTATTTATCTGAAGGAAATGAAGAAATCATCTGGAAAAGATATATGTACCTCTTTATTCATTGCAGCACTATTTGCAATAGCCAAGACACGCAAAAAACCTAACTGTCCATTGAAGGATGAATGGATAAAGAAAATGTGGCATATATACAATGGAATATTACCGAGCCATAAAAAAGAAGGAAATCCTATAATTTACAACAATATGGAGAAACTTGAGGGCATTATCCTAAGTGAAATAAGTCACACAGAGAAAGACAAATACCTTATGATCTCACTTACATGTGGAATCTAAAAAAAACCAGAAAAAAATCATAGATACAAAGAACAGATTGGTGGTTGCCAGAGGCAAAGGGTGGGAGTAAAATGGATGAAGGGGGGTCAAAAGATACAAACTTTCAGTTATAAAATAAATAACCCCTGTATAAAAATAGAAAACAAAAGGAGCAGGCTACACACGTTTTAATAAAGATCAAACTGCCACAACATGGTATGTGTACACAATGCTTTACCATAAATATTATGCAACATTTAAACTACCACAGGGAAAAAAGCATCAAAAAATTAATAGCATTCCAAAAAAGTTGTTAAGAAAGTGTTAAATACCTTGGAAGTTGGCAATTCAGTAGTATATTTTAAAAAACAAAAAACAAAACAGAAAAAAAAACAAAAAATTCTATCTACATAGTCAAATTCATAGAAACAAAGTTAGAATTGTGGTTTCCCGGGGTTGAGAGTGGAGAGGAGGAGATGGGAAGTTGTTCAACAGAGTTTCAGCTTCAGCTTTGCAAGTTAAAAAAGTTCTAGAGCCGTGTTGCACAGTAGGGTGAATATAGCTAATGCTACTGATCTGTACTCTTTAAAATGATGTAAATTTTATGTTATTTTTTTTTACCACAATTAAAAAAGGAACAAAGAAAGAGGAAGGAAGGAAGGAAGGAAGGAAGAAAGGGAGGGAGGAAAGAAGGAAGGGAGAGAGAGAGAGGAGGGAGGAAGGGAGGGAAAAGGAAAGGAAAAAGGAAAGGGAAAAAGAAAGGGAAAGAGAAAGGCAAAGGAAAGGAGAGGGAAAGATGTGTTAAATAGAATAACAGTAAAACTTCAAAACCAGACTTTGGTACACAGCCAAATCAACTGTGGAGCTTCTGCAAGCATACAAATGTCCCAGACCTACAGAATTAGAACCTCTAATAGTAGAGCCATGACACATGAGTTTTTAAAAACATCTCATTCACAGATGATTCTGAGCATCAGATGTTGAAAACTACTGATTTAACTGGTGAGCACGAGAAATGATAAACATAGGTGACTGTAGCAATATAGGTTGTCTATTCTGTTCCTGGTCCTTTTTATGAGAAATGACCCTCTTTGGGTTCATGGAAAGTTAATAAAATCCTGTATCTGAGATGTCCACTTTACTCTCAAGTTCTTGCTCCTGGCTTCCCAGTTCTTTGTCTGCCCTATCTTTACTTGATGTTTGAATACTCGCTTGCTTTTGATGCACTGGTCCCTTTGGATAATAACTCCTGCCAACCTTGGCCCCAAGAGACCCACATATGTCTGTACTGCCTTGTCTAGCCTCCTAGTCAGGACAGGGCAAGAATCAGGAAGACATCCTGGAAGCCAAGGGAAAAGAAGGTGTGGTCAACAAAGCTTATAGAAAGGTCAAACAGAATGAGGGCTGAAAATAGGCCATTGATTTTTTCAGTTAGGATGATGGAATGGAGAGCAAGTAGAGAACTAGATATCAGATTACAGTGGGTTGAAGAGTGAATAGACACTGAGGATGGAAACTTTTTGTGAAAGCTATGCTTTGAAGAAGTGTATGAAGAAGGGAAGGAGGAGATAATTCAATAATTTGAAGAGCAGGCGAGGACATAGAGTTTTCATTTTTAAAAAAATGATGGGGTATGTTTGCTTGCTGAAGACAAACAGAGATTATTGAAGATACTGGAGTTGGGGGGTAGGGACTGATGACTCATGGACCAGAATTTGGGAAGATGCACAGGTAGATCCTAGAAAATACCGGCAAGGTTCATCTTAAAGAGAAAAGGTTCTTCCTTCCAAATAAAAAGAAGAGGGAAAGATGGCACAATCAAGCAGAATTATTTCCTTCTAACAAAGTAGGAAATTAGGTTTCTTGTTGAGAGGAGTGAAGGAATGAGGAAGAGGAATCAAAGAGAAGTTGTAAAAGCTGGAATAACTACCACAGGAGACTTGAGAGGGAACTTACTGAGGCCAAGCAAAAGGACTGGCAAGCAGCATAGCAGACCAGCTGAGGTAGAAAACTGTAGGTCTTTATTGGCCCCAGTTTGCATGGTTGTGCAATCTTCTCCAGCAGTGTTGGCCATCCCAGAAATGGGAGGGGAAGCAGCGGAAAACTAATTTCCTTGGGGGGATGACAGGAAATCCAAACGTTTATAGAACTGAATCATTTGATTTGAGTGGCACTCAAGTGCATGACCACAAGGTTCAGACTGTGTTGTTAAGGAAATTAAGTCAGTGAGGCTGGCAGTCCAGAAGAATAGGTCCTGGTAAGTTTAAAAAATGGTTTTGGGGAGAACAAGAAAGTGAGCACTTAACACAAAGATGTATCAGGGAGTTATGCTATATATTTTTGCACTGAGAAACCTAGAAGATAAAGACACTGGGGACCCTACAAGAACTGCCAGCCTGGACCACCAATGGTAATTGCCAGGAACTGTTTGCAGCCTTGACACAATTCACTATCACCGGCACTTGAGCTGTCAGACAGCAGGTGGAAGGCCCAGATAGCAAGCGCCTGCTAAGGGCTTTGACTAGAACCAGTGGTGGGCACTGCTGTTGGAAGTAGGAGACAGAATTCATATGGCCATTTCTTCTACGTCTCAGTCTTCTCCCTTGATGTCAGAGTTCAGTAAAGATTGCTAGCTTTAAAAAAAACAAGAATGCAAAATTTTCCCCAAGAAACATAATAAGGTTAGAGGTCCGGAAACTTTTGTTGGAAACCTGAGCCAAATACAGAGATCTTAAGTTGTATACAGCTTTCAGATTCTGGGCAAACTACAGGCTGGTGAGAAAAAAACATTTAAAAAAATGTAACACACGGAGATCTTAGTAGCCTACTAAAGGCTTGAAGGTTTGCGGTGGCCTACTTCTGTCAGAACATCAGGTCCTTATTCCTTAAAGCACTACTTTTATGATTGGTGTAGACAAATACTTCTAATATTGGACACATTTTATCTACTGTGTTTGCACAAATATTCTAGTCTATTCTACCTTATTAGGGAGGGTAAAGGGTTGGCTCTTAAAATTAGCCTTAGAAAATAATTGTGACCAGAAAACTAAGACAAAGATTTATCAATTGGCACTTAAACTTTTCAAAAGTTTAAGTATTTTTAACTCTCATATTTAAAAAATACTCAAGGATAATGCCTCATAAAGTCAAGTTATTATATAGTCTAGTAAAAACATGGTAAGATTGTTTGCTGTAAAATGGTATCACCGCCTCGACTGCCACTAGAGGTCAGCACTTGACTCTCCATCTGGTTTTATATGGTGGGGGAAGAAAATCAATTCTCTAAAACAGACCATTTATGGTTCCTATTGTTATCTCATGCCATCTGTCTTGAATCACAAATGTGACTATGGATCACGGAGAACTAGAGAACACCCTGACAATTGCTGGGGTGAGCTGTTCTGATATTCCATCTGCAAATGTGAGGAAATCATAGGACTGTGCAATGTGGCCTTCAGAGGGCCTGGGTGCCTTGGTGGTCAAAATACTTGAATCATATACTATGGCAGCAGGTGTTTCAGAAATAATTACATGGCAGGGGAGTATTGGCATCATTCTTTGCAATCTGAAGCTAAATGGTGCCCTGAATTTGCTATTCTGTCTCTTTTGTGGGACTCTGTACTAATCCTCACCCAGTGGCTCCTCTTCCTTGAGCCCCACTAACACTCTTGTTCTTGCTTCTTTCAGCAGCAGACTGTATTAAGTTTCTTGTGGGGAAGGAAAATGTACTGGGTACAAATGCATGAAGTGTTTGTAAAGGGTTTAAGGGATTTGGGGGCTGATCAAGGGAAAAGATATGACCATGAGAGGCAGAAACACATGACAAGCTTTATTGGATGGGCACAACAGAATTGATTGAGAGGGGAAGACCCTCACAGCGTGAGACCATCCAGAGGCTTACAGCTTGGGAATTACCCCCAGAAGGGGAGGGGACAAGGGAACTCAGAGAGGAGGGGAGGCAAGAATGTTGGAAAGGGGTCTTACAAGTCTAAGTGATGTCACTCAAGAGCACAGTGGGAAGTCTCTGAGTCAGACAGCTCCAGAGGTCCATAGCAGCTTGGAGACTTAGAACCACAAGACTCCATCTTATCAATAGCCAGCACATGTAGGGTGAGGTCTTATAGGTATATAAAGTGAGTAGGCTCTAAATGGCTGATAATCTGCTCCTTGGGCTATTTTAAAAATAATTATACATGTAAAAATTTGAGATTCATACTGGCGATCTTTTGAGCTAATGGGTCTCAGCTTGCAGTAGAGAAATAAACAATACACAGAGGCAATCTCTGGGCCATTAATATAATGGTACAAAGCTGTTTATGCAATTAACATCTACAGTTGACCCTTGAACAACATGGGTTTGAACTGTGCTGGTCCACTTTTGTGTGGATTTTTTTTCTTTTTTAGGTAAATACAGCCCAGTACTGTAAATGTATCTTTCTTAATAACATTTTTTTTCTCTAATTTACTTTATTATAAAAATACAGTATATAAGTTAATTTACTGTTTATGTTATCAGTAAGGCTTCTGGTCAACAGTAGGCTGTTAGTACTTAAATCTTGGGGGAATCAAAGTTATACATGGATTTTTGAATGTGTGGGAGGTCAGCACCCCTAACCCTTGGATTGTTCAAAGGGGGTTATATACTCGACTATACTTGAAAGAGGAGATGGAGACATAAAAGATAACCAGGAGTTTCTGGTTATCACTGACAAGGTAATTTTGATCAGTTCTCCCTTCCACTGAGAGAAACTAGAAAAATTGGAAAAAAAATATTTTTATATGTACTTCTTAAAAGCATTTGAGATTAAAGAATAACTGCTGACTAGGTCATAAGGAAGAAGAGAAGCTGAGAGGCTGAGCAGGACTCTATGGAGAAAGGAGAAAAATCTGGGACCCTGTCTAAACAGTCCTACAATTCTGTTTCAACTCTAAAGTGCTACACCTCAGGACAAGGGGCAAAATGGAAGTAAATCATCTGTGGTTCACAATCACTTTTGTGGTCCTCCATAAACCATATTCCCTGGCAATCATGTCCTTGTATAGCCCTCTTCAATCTGGGCTGGCTTTCTGACCTAATTTAACCAACAGAATGTGACAGGAGTGATGGTGTATCTAAATCCTAAAAAGGCCCAGCAGCTTCTGCTTTTCAGTCTGGTTTAAGCTAGCCACCTCTTAAGAAATATGACTATCCTGAGATTATCATACATTGGGGCTCCTCACCTAGTCATGTGGAGAAGCCACATGGAGAACAGAGTTCCCAACCAACAGCCCTAGCTGAGCTTTCAGCCACAGCCAGCACCAATTTACTAGCAGGTCAGTGAGGCCATCTTGGAAGCAAATCCTTCAGCTCCAATTGAGCAGTTCCAGCCAAAGCCAAACAGAATACAGAAAAACTGTCCCCCCAAGTTCTGCCCAATTATAACATTATAGGCAAATTAATAAAATATTTGTTGTTTTAAATTATTAAATTTCACCATAGCTTGTTACACAGAAATAGATAATGGAAAACACCAGTCTTTTATGGACTCTAACTGAACTTTGAGCCCTCAGGGTGACTGAAAAAAAAAATCTCAATACCTAATATTGGATTGTGATGACCCCCATTTTGTAAGTGCCTCCAGACGTCTGAAAGTAGACTGGTGATGGATAGTTAAGGAGGGCACGTATTGCATGGTGCACTGGGTGTTAAACACAACTAAGGAATCATCGAACTTTACATCAGAAACCAGGGATGTACTGTATGGTGACATAATATAATAAAAAANGTAGTTAAGGAGGGCACGTATTGCATGGTGCACTGGGTGTTATACGCAACTAAGGAATCATCGAACTTTACATCAGAAACCAGGGATGTACTGTATGGTGACATAATATAATAAAAAAACTTTAAAATAAAAAAATGCTCTCCGGGATGAGACAACATTTTCTTAGTAGCCCAATTATTTCTTTAAATTTTTTTCATTTTATTGGGAAATAATTGACGTACATCACTGTGTAAGTTTAAGGTATACAGCGTGGTGATCTGATTTACATACAGTGTGAAATGATTGTTGCAATAGGCTCAACTAACATTCATCATGTCCTACAGATACAAAAGAAGAGAAAAAATTCATGCTTGTGATAAGAACTCTTAGGATTTACTCTTTCACAACTTTCATATATATCATATTCTTTTAAAATGTTTTAAAATACAATGTCTGGCCACAGGGATAAGCATAGAAGGCAAGACAGTATGAGCAAGAATCAACAGAAATGAGACAACAGATACAGAACCACGGACAGCCTCAGATATTAGAATTATCAGATACAAATTTTAAAGTATCTATGATCAAGAAATAAAATACAAGATTCAAAATCTTCACAGAACACTAAAAATAATAAAAAGGGACGTTTCAAATTTTTTAAATGAACACATACATTTTACAACTAAAAAATACAGCAACCAAACTAAAGAATTCAAAGGTAGGTTTTAGCAGGTTAGAGAGCTGAATGGAAGATAGTCCGGAATAAAACAGCAAGAAAAAATTACAAAAGGACAGGAAACAATGCAAGAAGATAAAATACATGGAAGATCCATTAAGAAGGTCTTAGAAAAATGCAACTGGAATCTGAAAAGGAGAGTAGTAGGGGAATGAGAGGAAAGCTATTTGAAAACAATGTATGTGAATTTTCCAGGTTCGTGGACAATATCAATCCATATATACCAGAAGCCCAATAAAAGCCAAGCAGAACAAATAGAAAGAAATCTGTATCAAAGCACATCACAGGAAAACTGCTGAAAACCAGTGATGTTAAAGCCTTTATGGCAACTAGAAAAAAATTAAGAATTTCTGTTCGTCAAAAGATTCCAGAAAGAAACTAACAAGTTCCCAGAAAAGGAGAAATTTTTGCAATACATATAAATGACAAAGGAGTCATATATAGAAAACGTATAAAAATACTACAATTAAAACCTCAAACTAAAAACAGGCAAAAGACTATGCACTTAAATAGATGATATCCAAATAGCATGAATATGTATATATATGTTAGCCTCATTAGTAATTAGGAAAATGCAAATTAAACCACAAAGGGATATGGATATAAACACACACACACACATACATACATACATACCATCAGACTGTCAAACATTTAATGTCTACTAATACCAAATGACATGAAGATGTGCATTGGAACTCCTATATTGGTTTATTATGTTTTCACTTGTATGTTGACTTAGTCCAAGAGAGCACAGGAGTTCCACTGAATTTCCAGTATTATGACAACTATCAAGTTCTATTATTGCAACACTTGCCATCATCGGAGGTTGCTAATTTAGGGTTTGTTTTCACCTTCAAACTCTGGTTTATAGCAGTTCATTTTCCTATTTACCACCAGTGTCCTTCCCATTATAGACATTTTTTTTCTAGAATGAATAGTCTATGAGCTCAGATTTTGTTTTCTTTTGCTACCTGAGCTTTTTCAAGCTCAGATTTTGCTTTTTTCCCCCCTATCTTTGCAGTAGATGCTGACTCTGTCACAAAGGCAGTTTTAAGGGTTCTAGGATATGGGAAGAAATCACTCTTCCTTTTCTATTCTTTCTTCTTAGGCAGCAGGTGGTTTCTTCTGGGACAATGGAAGGGCAATAAATTTTGTGGCCGAGAGAGTTTAGCAGAAAGTCACACTGCAATGGATAATTTTTTTTTTTTAAGAGAAGGAGGTGGGTGGGAGGGGGAGAGGGAGAGAGAGAATCTTAAGCAGGCTCATGGGGCTCCATCTCACGACCCTGAGATCATGACCTGAGCCTAAGTCATGAGTCGGACGCTTAACCAACTAAGCCACCCAGGTGCCCCTGTAATGGAGAAATTTTGAAATAGTAAACAACAGGTGGTCATTGGAGAAAGCAGCTGAAAATGTGTGAAGTGGGGAAAGGCAACTTACAGACACAGCCATGCCAGGATGGAACTTAGTTCCTGGAAGCTTAGATACCACCTTTCCCAAACAAGGTTTCCTGTGACATTTCAACCCCATGGAGATAGATCTGGCCTCGAGGTAGGGCAACATGGTCAGAATTGGGTCTTAGCCTGGTAGAGAGTAGAAAGTAGATCTGATGTTAAGGGGATTCGATGTTAAGAGGAAGAGAACTGGGCAGAACACTGTAACTCTTGTTAGAATTATGCTACTCCTCAGAATAGGGGCATTAAGTAATTACAACTATACATCCCACGTTTATCTTATCTGCCACTCATTGAATTCCCTATGCATTTCAGCTGACAGTTGTCATTGGATTTTGAAGTAGAACTTAGAGGGCTTGATGTTATTATTCTATTTTTTTTTCTTTTTTTAAAGATTTTATTTATTTATTCGACAGAGATAGAGACAGACAGTGAGAGACAGAACACAAGCAGGGGGAATGGGAGAGGAAGAAGCAGGCTCATAGCAGAGGAGCCTGATGTGGGGCTCGATCCCACAACGCCGGGATCACGCCCTGAGCTGAAGGCAGACGCTTAACCGCTGTGCCACCCAGGCGCCCCTGATGTTATTATTCTAACATTAGTTATAGCCATACCAGATTAATAGGTGACTAAGTATAGAGAGATTTAGAATAAAAGGCACACATTCTGGTTGAGTATTATGCCACTTTTAAGCATAAAATGAGAAATTATAAGAAAGATCTTTAAAATGAATTAGGTGAGTTTTATATTTAAATGTAATCTAAGCACTTCCTTTCACCCTAAATTCCATACGCGGTTCCTTGCTCTATAGGCAGTTCCCAAGGATGGGTCATTGACCAACCACTTCCTGAGCAGTTGTGTAATTTTGGCAGCTGCCTCTGCTGCTGCCATATTTCCCAAGGATTCCTCAGAGCCAAGAGTATCTGCCAAGAGGAGTCAAAATGCTGCTGACGACCAGGAATTGGATTTGTTACAAATGGAGATGGTCCAGCCCTCTGAATTTGCCAACGCTATTGTTAGAGGAGTGTGATAAATGGTTGAGTGCATCTGCCCTTGTGCGCTGACAAAGATCTGAGCAGCTTAAAATATGACAGGAAGCCAGGCTTTTCTGGCTAAGTCTTGGGCAGTGTATATCAGTCTACAACTGAAACCTAAAAACAAGGAAATGTATGCAAAGAGGCACTTTCCAGGGGTTTCTTTTTTCAAGGCAGAAGTAATAGCTCTTGTATTTGATTGGCCTGAAATGATTTCTGGAACTAGTAGGGGAAAATGCTGCAATTGTATCCCAGAACACAGTGTGAGAATTCCAGGAATATCATGCCATTAAAATTAATGTGTTTAAAGAATCCACTTGACGTTTTTTGATGATGATCATTGTATCACTGAAGTTAGAGGACTTCTTCCTTCTTCCTTTCTTCCTTTTTTACCCCTTCTAATTTGGCAGTAGGTCATTTAAGAGAACAAACTAAACTTTCAGCTATTAAAAGAGAACAACATTTATAATGAGCTTAAAAATGCTTACAAAAGGAAACTATACAAGTAATCTGTATTTTTTTTGTAACAAGAAAAAGCAAAATAAAGAATCACCTATAATCCTAATGTGTAGCTAAAAGCACTGGTAATTGTGGTTATAACCTTCCATGTTTTTCTTTCTTTTCTAATTATTTTTCTGCTTTATTTTTCCTTATATAAAGACATATATACTATTGTCTATGTGTATGTGTGTGTACGTGTGTGTGTGTGTGTCAAAGTCACCGAAGATTTCTATATCACTAAGCCCAGTGATCAATTCTTAGTCCTTATCATATATGACCTGTTAATGGCATTTGACACAAATGACCACTCTCTTCCTTGAAATACTCTGTTCACTTAGATCCCAAGACCACCATATTCTCCAGATTTTTCCTTCTGCATCACTGGCCTTTCTTTTTTCATCTCGTCTGCTTGTTCTTTCTTCCCATAGCCCAGTTTTTGAACTTCTCTTGGACCCACTCCTTTGGGAATCTTTTTCCAGTTCCATGGCTCTAAACACCATCTACCTGCTGAGAACCCTCAAACATACATCTCCCACTGTAATTCTTGCGTAAACTCCAGGCTCCTATCTCTTTACCTCCATCTCCACCTGGAAGTCCAATAGGTACCTCAAACGTGTCTAAAATACAACTCTAAATCTTAGCAAACCATTCCCTACTGGAAAAAAAAAAAAATCTCTTGCCAACTCATTAAATAGTAACTACAAAATTCTATTTGCTCAGGCCAAAACTCTGGTGCCATCTCTGATTTTTCTCATTCTTTTGTATCCCACATCCAATCCATCAGCTTCCCTCAAAATATATCCAAAATCCAGCCACTTCTCATTATATCTTCCACTACCACACTGACCAGAACCACCATGAACTTTTCCTAAAGAGTGTCCCTGCTTTGACCTTTGTCCTCTCCAAGAGTTAGTAATCCTTTTAAAACTAAAGTCAGATCATACCACTCTTTTTCTCAAAACACCCTAATGGTTTCCCACATCACATAACCAAAAGCCAAAGTCCTTACACAAGCCTACTGACATTCTGTGTGCCTTACTTTTTTAATTTAAAAATTAGAAAAAGGCAGCATAGTGGTGATTAAGAGCATGTGCTCAGGGTCAGATTGACCATATTCAAAGCCTGGCTCTAATTATTAGCTGTATGATATTGGGCAAGTTACTTAGCTTTCTGGTGGCTAAATTTCCTCACCTGTAAAATGGGATCATTATAATACCAATTTCATACAGTTGTAGTGAATATTAATGAATTAATAGTCATAACATGCTTATAATAGTGCTGGCATATAGTAAACATTATAAAAGAGTTTTAAATGACAAATAGGCATTTTGTGCTATTAACATGATTTCACCATGAATTCTGCACATAACAAACATCTTCAATGGTCCCATTTATAAGAATTTATAGATAACTCAAATGTCTCTCAAAAAGCATGAAATGTTTTGGTTAAACAAATTTAAAATGGACTATCATTGCTTAATTCTTTTTGTTTATTCTGCGTTCAGAGTTGAAATGGATTTTACACCATGATTTATACTTTTAAGTATTTTGGTACTTTTGAAGCATGCTGATGCTGAGCTGCTTAATCACCTACTTCCTAACCAGCAATACTTTAATGCCTTAAGGAGGCGTGATTTTTTTTCCTCTTTATTGTGTAGATTGACTTATAATGTATACTTTACTTTTCTGCTCTATTTATGGCCTTTTTATTATTGCATTAAAATGAAACAGTTTAATCCAAACCAAAACAAAAGCTTAAGGTTTATTCCTACATATAGCTATGTTAGGCACAGTAGAGAGAACAGGTCATATAAAATTTCCAGTACAAAGTCATAAAATTCATTGACTTTGTAGTGGAAAAATTACTATAGGCTCAATTTTTGAACATGGCTTTAATCATTATTTAAATCTGTCTGTAGAGGGAAGTGAAGGAAATGGCCACCAGCCAGACCCTGACTATCATTCTTACATTCATTTCACAGGTTTTTTTTTTATACTTGAGTATAACTGAAGAAAAAATAACCCCCAAATATCTCCCCCCCCACACACACACACACACTACAACATAACACATACACATACCCTTCAGGAACTGATTTATGATCCACAGAGAAGAGAGGACATTTTACTCACAAGTAAACTTCTACAGAGTACTTGAAGTGGAAAGACCTATTTGAAAAGAAGTCAAATATACATTTGGAAACAAGGAAAGTCATGGTAGCTGCTCATAAAAACAAAAGGGAGTAAGGATTTGTGGAAGATTCGCGAAAAAGGTCATACTATTTTTTCAAGGGAATATGAACCAGATTTTTTGTGTGTGACAGTTGAGTTTAACTTTTTGAATATGTGGTGTGAATTTTGTTAATTCTAGAAACTTGTTCCAGTTCTAAATAGAATTTTGGTATAAACTGACCCTACTGCACAAACTCTTGAAGGCCTCTGCGTATTGAGGTGTGCCACTGACCAGCTCCCAGGTAAAAATAAACTTCACATATTTGCCAGCAGCAAAAACCGACTCCTCCACTAGGCAGCAGTTGAGAATTCCTCTGAAGACATGAGGAGAGAAACCATACTGTTACTACTGGGCCTGCACATTAGAAACAAGAGACAACATCTGATGAGAACTTGCTTAGTTACGCCAACATTTTTGTGAAACTTATCACTTCATAGTAATTGCATGTAAAAACGATGTATAAATAGTGCCCCTCCTAAAATGTCACTGCAATTCTTTCCAGATGACACTTTTCCTCACTTTTTTTTTTTAAAGAAAATTGGCCCTGAAACACCATCCAGACAAGAATCCAGATGATCCAGCTGCTGCTGACAAGTTTAAAGAAATCAACAACGCCCACACAATACTTACCGACATGTCAAAGAGAAACATATATGACAAGTATGGATCGCTGGGACTCTATGTGGCGGAGCAATTTGGAGATGAAAATGTTAATACCTACTTCATGCTGTCAAGCTGGTGGGCAAAGGTAAATCAATTTTTTCTTTAAAAACAATCTCCTAGAAAAATCATGGTATTATTCACTCTTCTTGACTCCATCTCAGAGAAACCTAACCTTACCATATTATTAAACTCTTGTAAGTAAAAGGAGATATCACTTCGACTGAAAGCTGTTATTTCAGGATCTTTTTTTTTTTTTTTTTGCTTTAGCTCATCAAATAATTATAAAATACAGCATGACTTAAAATACCTCTAGACATTAATTATAATTGAATTTGAGGCTTCAGGTTAATTCTGACTGCCCTCCCTTTCTCCCCATAATGACTAATTAAGAACTGACTCATTGCTCAAAAACAAAAATAATTTATTAGTGTGACAAGTGCTTAGTAAATTATTATAGGACAAATTTAGTCATGTACTTTACTATCTATAGCATCAGCTACCTGAGCAGACATAGTACTTGGGAGAATGCGTGGTAGTTATGTCATAGGCTCACATGGGGCCTGACTTCAAGTAGTGGATAAGGAAATGAGGGGGAAAAAGTGAGAATTAAGTAGTTCTGGACAGGGTGTTGAAGAGACACAGAGGGAGAAATAAAAAAAAAAAAAGGATATCTGGTCAAGAAGAAGGCAAAGTTTTTAAGGACTGAGTGCAATCAATTGACTTTTGACAGAAAATTTTGTGTGGTTTCCTAGGAATACCTAGCATATGAGTGTTTGATGATGGTTATATATTTATGAGTTTTAATATCTTAACTTCTGATAAAAGCATATTTACATGTGAACCATACATACGGTCCATCAGCATATTTTTTGGACAATTCATACATTTTGTGAAATCATATGAACTCACATTCATATAGGTGGTAATTAATAATTTAAAATACTGGGGCACCTGGGTGGCGCAGTCATTAAGCGTCTGCCTTCGGCTCAGGGCGTGATCCCAGCGTTCTGGGATCGAGCCCCATGTCGGGCTCCTCAGCTGGGAGCCTGCTTCTTCCTCTCCCACTCCCCCTGCTTGTGTTCCCTCTCTTGCTGGCTGTCTCTGTCAAATAAATAAATAAAATTTAAAAAAAAATTTTAAATACTACAGATCTCCAAAAAGAGGGGTTGTTATTTTCTTCCACTAAAATAAATCTTGTTAAATTTAAGAGTTTTATATATGCAAGAGGAGAGAGAATATATTTTTATACATAAGCATGGAGAGTCTGCAACCTGAAGTCTCACTTGTTTTCTGCAGTCTCCAAAATTTCTCTTCCTAGAGATAACTGGGATTCCCACTGAAACCTCCTTTCTCTATTGTTGAAGATCTGGGAGGCAGACAAGTTCCCACTGAGTGGATTAGGACCTTGGAATGAGAGTGTACATAATGACAATGTCATTTATAATAGATTGAGTGTTCATATAACAATGTGGGCTTGCCTGTGAATCTAACCTCCAGATATGACATTCTCTCCATGGGGAGGTATATCTAGCATTTTAGATAATTTACACACTAGCACCTGGTTGCATATTGGGGCTGGCCTGCATAAAAACGAGAATAGGCCTCTTTGCTGAGGAAGTTGATAAAACTGTTCAAAATTCATATAGAAAAGCAGAAGCTTTCCAGCAGTATAAGAGATATGTAAAATAATTCCTATACGGCTCTTTAAAAATAAGGTTACAACAAATCTACCGTCTTCTGCTTCTGTCAAAAACCTAATTGCGCAGTGCCCATGAGAGTGGGCTGGCACCTAGTGATCACATATTAAGTATGCGCTGCAAGAATGACTTATTGCACCACTGAAAATATGTATTTCAAAATATTGGACTCCTACTTATGCTTAGTAGTGTGCTAAGCACTGTTAAGTATATAAGGCAAGGTTATTTTGCAACAGGCAAACAATCTAGTTGGAATATTTAGAGAACAAAACAGTATATGAATTAAAGGAAATTTCTGGAGAAGAGAAAAATATGGGAATTGCATGGTAAGGACAAAAAAGGACAAAGGCAGATAAAGGAGAAGCTGGTTGGGGCGGTAGCTAAGGAATACTGCACAGGAGGATTTTGGAGGCAGTTGGTGAGGAGAAGGGCGTTGTGGTTTTGTTTTCGGAGTAATTTACTTAAGTCTGTGAAAATGTAGAGTATACATGGCAAAAAGATTATCAGCATGAGAGTGTGACTAAAGCTACCTCACTCCAAGCCACTGTAGGCTCCACCCCATAATGGGGGCCAGAGTCAGAGATGGGGTGCTAGGCTAGGAAGCAGGTGAGGTTCATCGACGTTAAAGATTTCTGTCTTAAGTTACTGAAGAGCTACATACACACAAGGTGATCTTTATCCTCTTTCTCTTTTTAGATAAAATCTGCATTCTGATTCAAAGATGTATAAAACACTTCCTATATCAAATAACATATTTTTTTAAATCAAATTTATTTTGCTCTATTAACAAAAGTTGGCATATTTTAACTTAAGTTGGAGGTTGGGAAAGTTCCTTTTCATTTTTAGTTATGGCAGACTTAGTAAGCAAACCTTTTATCTTTTCCCTTTTTAAAAGTATTTTTATTTATTTATTTTTGAGAGACAGAGAGAAAACAAGCAGGGGGGTGGGGTAAAGAGAAAAGCAGGCTCCCTGATGAGCAGGAAGCCCAATTCGGGACTTGATCTCAGGACCCTGGGATCATGATCTGAGCTGCAGGTAGACGCTTAACCAACTGAGCCACCCAGGTGCCCCTAAGCAAACCTTTTATATGCTTGTGGGGAAACCCTGGTGCTGGCTGTTCACTAGGAGGAACAAATAATTTGTTCATCTATTAATTACTTCATAATTCATTAATTCAATACGTATTTATTGTCTTCCGCATGCCAGGTACTAAATCCTTAGGTTGGGAGGGACTGAACATACAGTTCCAGCCTTCAAGAAGCTCAGTCTAATGTGAGACAGACGTATAAACTGATCAATGTCTTAGTGTCAACAACAACAAAAAAACCATGGTAGAAATTTATATGGAGTACAGCTAGGGCACAAAGGAGGGAGAAACTGTTTTGGGGGGAGGATCAGGAAAGATGTCAGACAGAGGATCTTTGAGATGTATCTTAAACACAGAGTGGGCATTTTTCAGATGGCTGGGGAATGGGACGGGGCCCCCTGGGCAGATGAATCCACTGGGAGAGCAAAGCTATGGCAGGTATGGCAGGAACAGGGCTGTGCTAATTCACAGGTTTGAAGCCAGATGACTATTAATAAGGAGCTCGAGCCTTTCCTGAGAGGCAGGATAGTTGCTATATAAGTTCCAGAGAACAAGTATTTCAGAAAGCTCCAATAATGTGCAGACTAGGAGGCAAGAGTAGAGGCAGGGAGGCTAGTTAGGAAGCTACTGAAGTGTTAAAGGCAGAGATAATGAGATAAAATCCTACTGGTCAGGATAGAGACAAGGAGGAGGGTGTAAGAGATCTTGAAGAGAGCAGGACTTGGTGACTAAGAGAAATGCAGAGGTGGGAAGGAGAGCTATCAAAAGCTCTTCTTGGGTGAGAACGATTCAATCCCCTTGGTTAGCTCATTTGGTCTGTAGAAGTGTTTGTTGTTTTGTTTGCTCTGCTCTTAATAATGACCACCATGGCTTATGAATAAAGAAGAAAACATCACACTTCATTACTTAGGCTACAAGTCACTTCCTGTGAACTTGTTAGGCAAAACTTTATAAGGAATTTGTTTCCAAGGAAACTAAAAAGCTAGTTCTTGTACGGATTAGTCCATCATCTTGTACAGATGAGGGCAAATGTATGGTCTGCAGGGTGAACTGCATTATCTTCAGGTCTCTGAAGATACATGGATGCACACTTCATTTCTGGGGTTCTCCCACACCCCACCACCCCTCACCCCTATTTTGCTTTGCCTCTGTTTCCCCTAGACCCTGTTTGTCATCATTGGCCTCTTGACTGGCTGTTATTTTTGCTGCTGCCTATGTTGCTGTTGCAACTGCTGCTGTGGACGCTGCCGGCCCAAATCATCGGCGCCAGAAGAGGACTTTTATGTGTCCCCAGAAGATCTTGAGGAGCAGATCAAGACCGACATGGAAAAAGGTGGAGTAAGATGAGAGCAGAGCTAGTGCGTGTCCCTTCACAGGTCTCACCAAGCACGCGGTCCCTATGATGGTTATCACTAAAGAACCTGACGTCATTAAAAAGAAATCATGAAATATGCTGATCACAAAGCAAAGCTAGTATAACTCATCATCTTGTTATAAGAGCATGAGTTCTAGGTTCAGGGAGGTTTGGGTGGGAATGCTCAGACATACAAGAACCAAGCCTGTTTACCTTAGGATCTCTATTTATATAGAAGGGAGTAGACATCACAAAAAGTCAACAACCCTTGACTTTTCTTCTTTCTAATTACCTGATAATGAGTTTTGGGTAGAACTGGGGAAGGGTGATCTTTCTCCCCTGAAAATGTAGCTTCCTTTCAAATCCACATATTCAGAGCTAGCCTCAACCAACATCAAGAATGTTGTCCTATGTAAATGGGACTATTTGCTTTGCTAAATCACCTCCACATGTTTGTCTATGCATATACACGACCATGAAATATCACTTGATTCTTCAAGCTCATTCCACCCAGAAACAATAAAAAAAAAAGGGATACAAAGAACGATAAAACTTCACAGAATTCACAACACCAGGAATACTTCATATGCTCTGGGAAATGCCTTTGTGTAAACAAGCTGGAGTCAAACCTGCCATTCTCCTCTTTGTCTTGCAGCCACAATCCTACTATCATTTTCTCCTATAGAATGCATCATTATCCTGCATTACAGACTTCATCACTACATCACAAAGAACCCTGGACAGCCAAATAAAAGAATTACTTGATAATTCAGACAGTGGCCCATTGTTGTCAGAATTGCTAAAATTAGGAATGGTACACTTCTCTGGACTTGACTGGTCTCTGATTCTTTTTATCACAATGAAATAGAATTTCTATGACATCAAGCAGCAGAGACTATTTAAAGGCTTCCATATACCTTTTATTCCCTATCAACCGTGATGCTAAGTAATAGTGTTATTACCCACCCTGACTCCAGCTCGAAGGAAGAAATCTTCAGTTATGTGAATCGTACTTAGTCCAGACCATTTTAGGATTGGGAGTCAGAAAAGACAGAGGGATTTTCCTGCAACCTGTGACCCCTTTCTATGGGGACCACTGGTGGTCATTCTGGCAAACAGGGGGGTTATGCTAACAATTTTTTATTACTGCCCCCGGAGAAAAATTGTGGGCCCATGGTGAAATACAATTACAATTGCCTTTTGCCTTATTTGAGATATAAAAGGACAATTAATCTTTTAATGAGGACATACATACCAAAAAGAGCAAGAAGCAGTACTACTTAAAAATGGGTTAAAAAGAAATATATATATATAAATATATATATATATACTCCTCTCCATGGAAGGGCCAGTGACCTTGCATAACTTAAGAATGGTGATCCCAGTACATTAATCCCATCTGCCTTTGCAAGGGAGGTAAATTGTTATAAGATCATATTAGCTGGCTCTGTTGTCTACAGGATCTCCCATAACATCCATCAATCCAGTACAGTATTCAATTACTAACAGAGGATAGGGAGGGACAGTGGGATAGGAAAGTATTGTCATCATCATCCACTGTGTCAACCTTATCTTAATTTTCCTGTATGGTGCAGAAACCACAACTAGGTGAATTGAACCTAGATATCCCAAATCCATTGTTTCACACTTCTCTGAAAAACCTCAAAGTTTTTCCTCTTTTAAATTAGATAAAAGCTCTACCAGGTCATTTCAGCAGACCTCCTTTGCAGTTTTTTTCTGGAACAGAAATTTATACTCGGTGCCAAATTCCACCCAGGTTTCCTTCCCGCAGGATGACTGGTGATAAATCTGTGTGCCTCTCACTGTTCTCAGTTCTGACACCCCAGAGTTACCAATTCCGTTGCAGAGGTCGTATTCTAGACTAAGTAGAGCATGATTTCACTTGAGTGTATTACTAAGAATCCTTAAGCAAAAGGAAAAGCTTTATTCTATGCCCAAATACTTAAAAGCTCTATGCAGAGTTGATCCAAGTTTTATAGGGCCTGACACTTAAAACAACTTGGGCAGTGCTTTTTAAGAAAAAAAAAGCACAAAGTTACAAATACAAAATTAGGTCTGAAAGCAAATATTTATTTGTAATGAGAAAAGAAATCACAACAAATTGTAGAGCTTAAAAACTGAAATTACCATAAATATCCAAAAGTCTAGAAAAATAGCACTAGTTTAATTAACTGCCTGGCACACCTCTGTAATACTTTCCCCCTGTGTTTTCTGGATGCACTATTCTTTGACTGCCTCTTCACTTAACAATAATTCTGGAATACCATTTTCTAGCCCGGTGATGGGTATTAAGGAGAGCACGTATTGAAATGAGCACTGTTACATGCCAATAATGAATCATGGAACACTACAACAAAAACTAATGAAATACTACTGTATGGTGACTAACATAACAAAATAATAATAAAAAAAGGAAGAACAGAAAAATAATCCTGTTTTTCCCTTAGTGGGTTGGATCAAAATTTGTTTTCTCTCATGGTTTTATAACTCATTATTGATAATGTCTAAATTTTTAGTGATAGCTGTTAAATTTGGAAGACTAGTCTATTTCATGTATAAGTTGTAAGATTTAAAGAATTTTTCATACACCACTTTTTAAGTCTGTACATTTCCAACTTTGTTGCCCCTACATCACCTAATGCTTCCAATATAGGAGCCCCCGGGCACATTCATATAGGGTGACATCACCTCTGATGTGGATCTTCCTATCTTCTCAGCAAGTGAACTGGCATAGGGAGCTATAGGAGTATTCCTCAAGCCATTCCTATGCCAGTATGGCTAGCCATAATTAATGCACAGATTCACTGCAAACCACAAAAACATATGCCACTGAACTCAAATGAAACTTATCCCCTAATTCTATTTCCCCTTAACTGAATCCCCAAAATATTTATAGCCTCTCTGTTGCCACTCATCAAGAAGACAAGAGTGATGGAGGGAAAACCAAAGTGGAAAGAGACACTGTTTTTGCTGATTATAATTAAAATATCTTACTTTTGCAAATCTACGAAAATATAAGCACATTGCTAGGGCCCTAAAAGGCCCTCAGAAAGATCTGCACAGATAGAGGTCCCTGAAGCTTAAATTTCATGAATCTTATAGTAAATTCACCACTGCTCTTCAGTCTAACATTTCATTATGAAAATTTAGGCCTTATTTGCAGTGAGGTGCACTGGTTTCAGATTTTTACTCCACCAATTCAGAGAATTAATGTAGTTTACAGATAAAATTAATAAGTTAGAGCTTATCAAGATGAAGAAGCAGATTCCATGTGAAGACTACGCTTTCTAGACTATGATCCAATAAATGAAATGTGGTCTCCTCTGTTCTACAAAAGAAGGGGACACACTTAAAGTTGTTTAAGAAAATACACTTGAGGAGTGCCTGGGTGGTACAGTTGGTTGAGCGTTTGACTCTTGGTTTCAGCTCAGGTCATGATCTCAGGGTCCTGAGACTGAGCCCCAAGTTGGGGCTCGGTGGGGAATCTGCTTGATATTCTCTCCCTCTGCCCCTCCCCCTGCTCATGCATGCTCTCTAAAATAAATTTTAAGAAAACAGAAAATATACTTGAAAAGGGCTACTAATCATTCAGATATCAAGCTACTCACGACAAATGATAAGCAGCATACATCAAGATTTGAGTCATTAGAAGGCACTGGTGAGCCCCAGGGCTTTAAGATTTTTTTTCAATGATTCTGAAATTAAATAAAATATGCCAAAACTTTTTCTCACTTAGGGAGTTTTTAATTATCTTACATTGAATCTAATCATAAAATCCTAGGATTTTAAAGTTGAAAGAAATCTGAGTAGTCAACCCTCACCTCCCCACAACTTTTCTAGCAGATTGCTGCCTAACCTCATTTGAAAGCTGCCAATGGTGGGGAGGGTTGGGACCTTGTATGAAAGTAAGAGATATTCATAAAAATTCAACAACTACAGAAGGATACAGAGTATAAAGCAAGACTAAACCAACCTCCTGGTACCAGCTCCCCAAGGATAACAACACTTTTAAAAATCTTTGTGTAAATATTTATGGGGTTTTGTTTTACAAAACCGTTACCATATCTACATATATATTTTTGCTGCTTCTTTGCAAAGCAAAAATTTTTATGTAAAAGATGTCAATTTTTTTTTTAAGATTTTATTTATTTATTTGACAGAGATAGAGACAGCCAGCAAGAGAGGGAACACAAGCAGGGGGAGTGGGAGAGGACGAAGCAGGCTCCTAGCAGAGAAGCCTGATATGGGGCTCGATCCCATAATGCGGGGATCACGCCCCGAGCCAAAGGCAGACGCTTAACGACTGAGCCACCCAGGCACAAATCCTATTTTAAGCTTGACACTCACTGGTAAGGAATAGAACAAAATGCCTCTAAAGTGTAATGCCCTGCTTTTAGGGAAGACTGAAGCTGAGATGATAAGGTGTGGTGGGGAGAAGTAGGTGGAGCAAGGATTTTATATTAATTATCAATCTAAATGCTATGCTACAGATTATACTGTGCTTGGAGACCTGGCCAGTATATAAAGATTATAACCAAAAACTTATTTTTCATATGTGAGTATTAATTTCCAAAAAAGTATGGTTAGCATTTCTTATATTATTCTGAATATAATTTCCAGAAATGCCAAGATAAAAAGTACAATACAATTAATATGAGATTATCCTCTCTCCAGAATAAAAGTTACAGCTGCATAATACTTTTTGCCTCTTTATGCCTAACTAGACTAACAAAGAAGAAGAAAGAACAGGAGTTAACCAGAGGAATATGTTTCTGATTTGAATTCACTGACTAAACACCTCAAACTCTGCTTTTAAGGACACATTATAGAACATCATACATATCTCTTAATTTATGAAAATCCAAATTTAAAATATCAAACTCTTTTTTTAACCGACTTATTTTAAAAAGCATTAGAAATGTTTTTCACCTACCTTGAGATATTTAATAATTCTAATTTTATATCGAAAGTCTATAATTTTTCTTGAATTTTTTAAAATTAAGTGCATATTTCAAACATGCCTATTCCTCAACATTGGCCAAAGCCTAAGATATCTTTTGGTGCTGTAAAATAGTACGAGTTTCTGTTTGAGAATAGTGGTATAGGGTAGGATTTGGTAGTAGAAAGGAAAGATTGGCTTTCAACTATGTTAAAGGGTATAATCCAGCTTCTACCCTTACAAAATAAAGGGGAAAGTTCAGTGGAATCTTCAATATTCGCTGGAAATTATAGAACTTATAAATGGATATCCATCTCTTTCCCAAAATAAAGATTTACTCCCAGTGGGATCCTAGTAACACAGGGAAATGCTATTATTCTTATGAATCGATCAGGATCAAGTAGAAGAAAGAAAGTATCTAGGGGGAGACCTTCACCCCCTTTTTTTATCTCAGAAAATTTGAAACTTGAAAGGTAAAGGTAATGGACACCAGGTGATTTCCCTTCCTTTCAGCTGTTCACAAATTAGAAGTTCCACTTTGTGAATTTTTGAGTGGTATATTTAACACAATCTCAATTAGACCCTATACTCCCTGTTTGCTGAAGACCACAATGAAATCAGAATACTACTAGCCAAGACAACTTTGCAGACCATCTTGAGGTACTGTTTCCTAGGACTTTGTATCTACGTGTGTGTGTGTGTGTGTGTGTGTGTGTGTGTGTGTGTGTGAGAGAGAGAGAGAGAGAGAGAGAGAGAGAGAGAGAGAGACAGCGAGAGACAGCGAGAGAGAGAAACAAGATACAGAAGCAAGAGCATAAATGAGAACTAGTTATCTCTAAATACCCTGGCAAAACAAACCAGGAATACAACAGCTAAATTCAGGGTCTGTTTGTTTGTTTCCATACTGTAGGCAACGGACTGAAAACTCCCAGTTAAATCCTAAAGATGTTTTGTGCAATCATGATTTCCCCATTTTTTTGGAAGGACAGGGAATAAGATATCTAAAGAGAAGAATTAATAGTGTTGACCTTGGATCCAAAAAATATGAAATTCAGTGATAGAAGAATCTATTGATTGCTTAACTCTTCTTGATACTCACCTGGATAAAACCCAAATAAATTCATAGCCACTGAGTTGAAGAGGCCATATGGCTTGTAATTAGACTCTTGCTCTCAGCCAAGATATTGAGACATTTATTACATTTGCTCTTTAGCATTCCTCACATGTTGCTGCCCAGGAAAAGGTCACAAGGAAGAGATTAAATTCACCTTCCCTCATTTCATCAACCCCCACTCAATCTCCTTCCTACCTCCTTCCCTCCAACCAAAACGAACCTATTTTTAAAATTAGTTCAAGGAAAAAAATTCTTGCAACTAATCCAAAGTCCTTTGCTTCTACTTTATGTGAATATATCAAGCAAGCATCACCAAGGCTCTGGGCCAGGGGATGGGGGCAAGTGAGTCTGCCCAGAATGCTACCATAAAAGCGGTTCAAAGTGGATCCAAGTTTTCCTCAATTTTTGCTACCAAGGTTCAGTGAGCAAATTTACTAGACAGGTTTATCAAGATAGTTTTTCCACAGCAAACATTGACTGAGCACTTAATGTTTGTTAGACACTGCAGTAGGAGCTAGAAAAAAAGAAATACATGGCTCCTGCTATCTTGGATTTTACAATCTAGCAGAGGACATGGGGAGACAAATGTCAAATAATGACACGAAGAGCTAGTTAATTTACAAATATAATAAGCACACCAAAGAAGAGGCACAGGGGCTGTGATAACAAACACGCAGGGGCCTGACTTCTGAGATAGTGTGACAAGGAACAGAAGCAAGAGCATAAATAGGAACCAGTTTCTCTGAACACCCTGGCAAAGCAAACCAAAGGATGCAGGTAAAGATAGCTTCCCTGAAGAAGTGACATTTAAAGCTGAAGACATAAAGAATGAGGAGTTAAGGGGTAGGAGATGATGCAGATGGAGAACTCTAAAAGGGATGAATCTTGATACCAGCAAAACGTTTGGCACAATATCTCCCTACAACGTACGGATAAGATGGAAAATGATGTTCTCCATGCCAGGCAAAGCGGTTACGGTCATATTGGGCTTTTCTACTGAATAGTTGTATCAAGGAATTGAATGAAGCAGAAATTGTGCAGAGATCATATTTGCAAATAACCTCAAATGGGGTATGTTCAGACAGGGGCTCATACCATCAAAGTGAAATATGATGGCGGAAAAGCAGCTGGAATCCTGGGCAGTTAGCTAAAAAAAAAAAAAAAAAAAAAAAAAAAAAAAAAAAAAAAAGAGGAGGAGCAGTAAGATTTAAGTAGATAAAGGGGGAAATGTGAAAAGGTACAATCCAGCTTATATAGCTATGTATATATTATATAGGTATAAGCCAGCTATAGCCCAGGAGGCTCTGAGAGAAAAGTACAAAAAAGTAGAGGAGAGGTGAAAATTTATTCAGCCATAAAAAGTAATGAAATACTGAACCATGCTACACTGTGGATGAACCCGGAAACATTATGCCGAATGAAAGAAGCCAGACACAAAAGAACAAATATTTCATGATACCACTTATACGAAATAACCAGAGCAGATAAATCCATTGAGGCAGAAAGTAGATTGATGGTTGCCAGGGTCTGGGGAAGGGAGGAACAGGGAGCGACTGCCTAATGGGTCTGCGTTTCCTTTGGGGGAAATGTTTTGAAATTAGATAAAAGTGGTGAATTATACTAAGTTGTTCACTTTAAAATGATTAATTTTGTGTGAATCTTACCTCAATTAAAAAATACGTACCATAGGGGAGAAGGGTAGACCAAGATCTAACTAGAGAAAGAAACTAAATACCCTTCCTTCAGAAAAGGAGAAGGTTTTTTGTTCTCCACAAATTCACCCATGGTAGAGAGTGGAGGATACCACAGGCCTAAGCAAGGCATCGAGTTCACAAAGTGAGGGGAGATAGGAAAGTTATCAGCCACTTATGCCAGCCAGCTACTTTGAGACCAGATACTGCTAGAGGCCACAACCAAGGGCTGTGGAGTCAGACAATTTCATTTATCCTCCAACTTGCTTTTTTCACTCAACATCATATTTCTGAGATCCATTCACATTGTGGCTGCTTTTCGTTCACTTTCACTTCTGTATAATGATCTTCTATGAGAACATACCATCGATTTATTTATCCGTCCTACTGCTAACAGATATTTGGGTAGTTTCCACTTTTTTGCTGTTACAAACAATACTGCTATGAATGTCCTTGTACATGTCTTCTGCTGCATGAGTGCTAGAAGCGAATACCTTAGTCAAAGTGTTTGTACAGGGGCACCTGGGTGGCTCAGTTGGTTAAGCGTCTGCCTTTAGCTCAGATCATGATCCCAGAGTCCTGGGGTCAAGGCCCATGTGGGGCCTCCCTCAGTGGGGAGTCTGTTTCTCCCTCTCTCTCTGCCTCTCCCTCTCCTCAAGCTCTCATTCTCTTAAATAAATAAAATCTTTTTTAAAAAAGCATTTGTACATCTATACCTTATTAGATGATGCCAAGTTGTTCTGCAAAATTGTTGCACTAACTTCCATTCCTACTAACCGTTAATAAGAGTTGCTCCTGTTCCTCCACATCCTTGCCAACACTTGACATCACCAAACTAATTGTGTGCCAAACCGGTGGGTGGGAAATGGTATACACTGTGGTCCTAATTTTTGTCTTCTTGATTACCAGTAAAGTTGAACATCTTTTCATATGCTTATTATTCATTTGAGTTTCACCTTCTATGAATTGCCTATTCAAATCTTTTGCAGGTTTTTAATTATATCACCTATCTTTTTCTGATTTTTTATATTCAAGTTTTAACTCTTCGTTGATTATTTTTTGTTTTTCTTTTTAAAAATTTATTTATTTATTTATTTGAGAGAGAGAGAGAGAGAGACAGCAAGAGAGGGAACACAACTAGGGGAAGTGGGAGAGGGAGAAGCAGACTTACTGTAGAGCAGGGAGCCAGATGTGGGGCTCCATCCCAGGACCCTGGGATCATGACTGGAGCCCAAGGCAGACGTCCAAAGTCTGAGCCACCCACGCACCCCTGATTGCGTGTGTGTGTTTTTTTTTTAATTTATTCTCCCAGTTTATGTCTTGGTGTTTTTCACTCTATGGTGTTTTTTGATACACCAAAGTTCTTAGTTTAACGTAATAAAATGTCAAACTTTGCCTTTATGTTCAGTGATTTTTGTGTTTCCCTATCCCAAGGGCTCTTCCATATGGTCCTCTCAAGGTTTATAGTTTTGCTTTTCACGTTTACATGTTTAATCATCTGGATTGATTTTTACATGTGGTATGATGTATGGTTCCAATTTCATTTCTTTTCCACATAGAAAGCCAATTGTCACAGCATAGTGATTTCTAGTCTTGGTTTTAGCATACCTTAAGATTCAATAGATGGATAGAGGAATTTCTGGGCTTTCTTTTCTGGCTCACTGCTGATTTTGTCTATCTGTATACAACACCAGGCCCACTTATAAAAATTCCTAGTACTGTTTAGGCAAGTCTTCCTGCCCTGTTTTCCAGGGCAGTCTTACATATCCTTGGACTTTTGCTTTTCCATATAAATTTTAGAATCAGCTTTGTCAAGTTTTTGAACAAAAGGTATTTAAATAAAACCTTTGAGATCTTGTTTAGAATTGCAGTGACTCTGTAGATCAATTACATAGTATTGACATTTTTAAAAATGTGTCTTCCATGATATATCTCTTCATTTATTTAGGTCTTCTTTACTGGCTTTTGCTAAAGATAGATCTTATATATCTTTGGGTACATTTATTCCTGAATACTTTATCCATTTTTATGCAGTTATAAATAAATAAGCTTTCTACTTGTTTTTCAGTATATAGAAATGTACTTTTTTTAAACATTGATTTTGAATTAAAGAAACTAGTTAAACTATTTCCAATTATTTATCTATAAACTCTTCAGGGTTTCTATATAACTTTCTATCATTTGTGAATAGTGATAGTTTTGATTCTTCCTTCCGATCCTTATGATTTTTTTTCTTCTTTCTTTTTTAAAGATCTTACTTATTTGTCAGAGAGAGAGTGCACGTGCCCAAGCAGGGGGGGAGCGCAGGCAGAGGGAGAAGGAGGCTCCCCACTGAGCAAAGAGCCCAATGTGGGACTTGATCCCAAGGTCCTGGGATCATGACCTGGGCTGAAGGCAGACACCTAACCAAGTGAGCCACCCAGGAGTCCCTTTCTTCTTTCTTGCCTTTCTGTGCTTGCTGAGACTACCCGTAAAATGTTGAAGAGAAGATGCTTTCAAACTTGCATCCTGATTATGAGGCTTGCTGTAGGTTTTTGATCGGGTTAAGAAAATAGTCTTCTATTCCTTTTTTGTTAGAACTTTATCATGAGTGTGAAATTTTATCAAATATTTTTTCTTCACCAATTGAGATGGTCATGATTTTTCTCCCTTAACCTGTTAATATGAAGAATTATATAAATTGTTTTCCCAATATTAAAACAATCTTGTATTCTTGAGATATACCCAATGTAGTCATAATGTATTAACTATTTTATTTTTTGATGAAATGTGTTTGCTGATATTTTTGTTTTAGATGTTTGTATTTATGTTAATGATTGAGACTGGTCTATAATTTTCCTTTCTCAAATTTTCCTTACAGGGTTCTATACCAAGATTACGCCTCATGAACTAAATCAGAAACTATTCCTGCTTTTTAAACTTTTCTCAAAGAGTTTGTGTATTATTGGATTTATTTCTTTCTACAGGATTTTGTAGGACTTTCTGGGCTAATGTGTGATTGTACAAATTTTAAATTACTGATTCAATGTAGTTAATGTTCATAGGCCATTTAGATTCGCTATTAAAAAATTAGTTCTTCAAAATTCCCTCTTATTACCTTTCATGCATCTATAGGATTTGCATTACTGTCCATTTTTCATTCTTTATATTGGTTATTTCTGCTTCTTTTTTTTAGCAATTCTATCAGATATTTGAAATTTTAATTGGTCTTCTCAAATAAATAACTTTTAGGTTTGTTTCTCCTGTATATTTGTTTCTTTTTAATTTTTATTCTTTATTATTTCTCTTAATTTATTGTTAATTTTCTAACTTAATTTTTATACTTTCTAATTTTCAATGCTTCTTTTATGATATTAAGCATTTAAGGCTATAAATTTTCCTGTAAGTACCATTTTAGTGTCACACACGTTTTTATATTGTTCTTATGATCTGAGTTCTAAATATTTTCTAATTTCTCTTATAATTTTTTCTTTGATCTGTAAGTTAGGCCTATACGTGTATTAATTTGTAAACCTGTGGGGATTTTTCAGGTTCTTTATTATTGTTTGTGTCTGGCTTAACTGCACTGTGATCAGAAAGTATGGAAAGCATGACGCAATAGTTCAAAATATCTTGGGGCTTGCTTTACATTCTAGAACTTAATTTTTAAAAATGTTCCACGTTGCTTCAAAAAAATACATTCTGCATTTTTTAGGCTTATTGTTCCATATAGGACTATTAAATAAATCTACTTTATTATACGTACTAGTTTGCTAGGGCTGCTGTTAACCAAGTACTCCAGACAGGGTGGTCTGAACAAAAGAAATTAATTCTCCCACAATTCTCAAGGTAAGAAGTCAAAGTTTAAGGTGTCACAGGGTTGACTCCCTCTGAGGCCTCTCTTCTTGGCACACAGATGGCCATTTTCTCCTTATGTCTTCACATGGTCTTCCCTCTGTGTATCTGTGTCCTAATATCCTCGTCTCATAATGACATCAGTTATATTGAATGAATGCCCACCCTGAGGACCTCATTTTAACTTAATTACCTCTTTAAGGACCCTCTCTCCAAATATGATTCGCATTAGAGGTACTGGGGGTTAGAACTTCAACATACTAGCTGGAGCGGGAAGTGGTGTGTGCGACACAATTTTGTCCACAACATTGTACTTTTCAAATGTTTTATATCCTTAAAGATTTTTTTGTTTGCTTCATCAGTCATTTACAGAAAGAAGCATTCAAATATTCCACCATGATGATGGATTTCTCTATTTTTCTATAAAGTTCTGTCAATTTTGCTTCATGTATTTTGAAGCTATCTTATTAGTGTATATAAGTTTAGAATTTTAATAGCTATTTGGTGAATTGAAAATTATATAGTTACTCTTTAGCTCTATCAATGCTTTTTGTCTTTTATTTTGTCTGTTAAAATATAGTTACATTAGCTTTCTTTTTTAGCAGTGTTCGCGTGGTAAAGATGTTTACATCTTTTTACTCTTTTTTTGCCCTTATATTTTTGTTGTGTATTTTATGAACAACATATGGTTGGGGGGTGGGATTTATTCAGTTTGAGAACATTTTTCTTCTAAATAAGGTATTAAGACCATTTGTATTTATTATAATGATATATTTTGATTTTTTTCCTACTTACTCTTTCATGAGAGCTCGTATAGCACAGTTTTTTAAGAGAACAGACTTAAGAAATACTGCCTAGGTTTGAATACCAGCTCTATTACTGACTACCTGAGTAACTAGGGCTAGACACTTATAATTAGTTATATTTAGTTATTACTTTATTATTTTCTTAAATTTCACTTTAAATTGACATTTTTTCTGTTTCTTTTTTTTCTTTTTAATAATAGATTTTTTTTTCATATTACATATCTTTCCCTCCACCAGTTTGGAAATTATATTCTCTGCCCTGTTCTTTTAGGGTTATCCTAAACATTTATCAAGCATACTCAAGTTATCAAAGTTTAAAATTAATTCTTATCTTTACCTCCTCCTAAACAAGAACTCTGTAATGTTTTAACTCTGATCACTTCCTTATTGATTTATACACTATTCTTTAGTCTAGTTTTATCTTAATTTTAAGTCTCCTAAATTATTATTCCTGTATATANGTTATCCTAAACATTTATCAAGCATACTCAAGTTATCAAAGTTTAAAATTAATTCTTATCTTTACCTCCTCCTAAACAAGAACTCTGTAATGTTTTAACTCTGATCACTTCCTTATTTATACACTATTCTTTAGTCTAGTTTTATCTTAATTTTAAGTCTCCTAAATTATTATTCCTGTATATAGTCAATAATCCCTTATTTTTATTCATGTATCTACCATTTTCTTTACTAATCATTCTTTTTTTACAGCAAAATTTTCCATCTACTAACACTTACTCTGTGTCTGAATTACATTTTTTTAAACTGAGTCTGTTGGTGGCACAATTTCCATTTTTATTGTCTGAAAATGCCTTTGTATCATGGTTTAAAAAAAGTAACAGGAAGACAATTTGTAAGCAAACTTAGGTTGTTATCTTCTTTTGGCATATTAAAATTATAATTCCATAGTTTTGGGGCTTCCATATTTGCTATTGAGAAATAAGATTGCTGTTAAAACCATTGTCTTTGAGGTGTGTCAGTTAAGCATCCAACTCTTTTTTTTTTTTTTTAAAGATTTTATTTATTTATTTGACAGAGATAGAGACAGCCAGCGAGAGAGGGAACACAAGCAGGGGGAGTGGGAGAGGAAGAAGCAGGCTCATAGCGGAAGAGCCTGATGTGGGGCTCGATCCCATAACGCCGGGATCACACCCTGAGCCAAAGGCAGACACTTAACCGCTGTGCCACCCAGGCGCCCCAAGCATCCAACTCTTGATTTCGGCTCACAGATTTCGACTCAGGTCATGATCTCAGGGTTGTAAGAGAGAGCCCCCTGTGGAGCCCCACGGTGAGCCCCACATCAGGTTCTGTGCTGGGCATAGAGCCTGCTTAAGGTTCTCTCTCTTTCTCTCTCTCCCCCTCTGCTCCTCCCCCACCCCTTTCTTAAAAAAAAATGTCTTTAGTGTTTTTCAAAGTCCTTAAGATGTTTTAAATATTAGTTTCTCTTTCATTTATCCTGTCTGGTTCTTGAATCTGTGGATCGATATCTTTCTAGAAAATTCTCAGCCATTAAATCCTTCAAATATTGCCTCTAAACTTTTACTTTCTTTATGAAAGTTTTATCAGATACGTTAGACTTTATCATTCTATTCTTCATGTCTTTTAACCTCTTTCATATTTATTTTTGTGTTGCTCTGTGTGACATTCTGATTAACCTCCTCAGATCTGTCTTCTACTTCATTAATTCTCTTTAGCTGTTAAACGCATTCATCAGGTTTTAACATTTTCAGATATTTTGATCTCAAGTTCTTTTGTTATTAGTTTCAAAATCCACTTGATCACTTAAACACATCTATTTTTTTTTTAATTCTGTGTCTTAAAATGCAGGATTTCAAGCCTTTCTGGGTCTGATTTGGCCTTCTACTGCTTCAACTAGCTCTCAGTGTGCATTGTTTTTGTGTGTAATCTTTCACTCTTTCCTTCTCAATATTTCGATCTCTCTGTTTTTTACTGAGTTCATGTTTCTTACAACTTTTTTGTTATTTTTTGAGGGTCTCTATTTCTCTACCTCTATCTCCCCTATTTCTCTATTCATTTTTACCTTGAGTTCACGTGTTTAAGCAATATTTTAGTGATTCTTTGAGGTCTGGGTTGAAGATGGGGCCATTCTCTTCTGGTAGGTGCTTGGGGGCACATCTTGTACTGGACCATTTTAAACTAAACTATCAGCTTGCAGTTTCTTAGAACATATAGACATTTAAATTTGGTCTGCCAATATGTGTGTTCATTGGCTTACCATTAAATATTTGTAGGGGAGCTCTTTCCTCTTTTATCTCAGCACCAAAACTCAAGACTAACCAAATTCCTTGTAGACTTAGGGGTATGATGATTTAGAGAGGGCATAACCATTTTTGATACTAGCTTTATGTGGGGAGCTTCCTATTAGACTTCATCTAAGCACACTCTGGGCTTTGACCTCTCTCCCAACCAGGGCCATATATGTAATTATACACTGAACAACTTTAGGGGGCATTTTTAATACAGATATACACTAGGGTCTATATGACACATGTGGTGGACCTGTCCTCATCCCCACAAGATGGTGAAAACTAAAGCTCAAGTTCACCAGGTTCAGCAATTGCCTCAGGTTGAAAGCTGGGTTCATTGCTTTAGTTTTATAATTCTATAACTGATGGAACTTAACTGAAGAGTAAAGACAATGTCTCCTCCCTTTTGAAGTCCTTTAAAGGGCAGGCATCCTCAATATCTTATGAAATGAATTGGTTTGCCAATCATCATTTCAATAAAAATATCCACCACTTGCCCCATTAAAGGAAATGTAACATGATCAGAGGGTGTTTATTGCTTTGCTTTGTTTATTTTTAGATGTGGACTTTCCAGTTGTTCTCCAGCCTACAAATGCAAATGAGAAAACACAGCTAATCAGAGAAGGACCTCGAAGTTATTGCACTGACTCTTAATATTGAGACCATTGAGGGTCCACAGTACCCCCTCTTGGTTCAGCCATGTCTCCAGGTGGTCATGGGTGGGGCAGGGTAGGGGGCATGAAATGCTGTGAACTTTTCCACATTCGTATTTTATTTTTTAGGTTAGGGAAAGATGATTGCTACATAATTTTCTCAGTATGCAGTCTCACTCTTTGAGTAGAATTCCTAATGAAACACATTCCATTTTGATGAATAAAAGCCTGAAGAGTTGTTTTATGCTCCTTGCATGAAGTAAGATGGTGGCACTGGACAGGCTTTATGAGTCTGCTCTTTATGTGACACAGATCTAATTCCTTGCAGACTAAAGTAGCGTTCCAAACAGAAGCCACTTTTCATCTATTTAACTGAATGGAATATTCCTATCTGCCATAAATATCGTCAGCAAAATATACGTGGAAACTTAAGAGAAATTTTTTTGTGTGTGTGGAGAGTTTTCTCTGTCAATATTTAATGTGGCTACAGAAATATTTCAAGAGGCAGGAAGAAATTATTAGGTAAAAAAGACAAATCACTTACTTTTAAAGTATATCTTTGAAAGATTAAAAGTTGTCCTTTATTGAAAACTGATGAGTAAAACCAGGAAAAAACAGGTTTTGCATACTTTCAGACTGGCATAAAAAAACAAAAACAAAATTTCAACCTGGTCAAATGTTATAAATGATCCAGAAAATCATACTGAGCCCAAACCAGCCCTCCAAAATATGTTGATCATTTTTAAGTAAAAACAATTTTTGTACAACTGACCTAGATTAGACAGAGTAAGGAAAAGAAACATATAGGGTAAAAGGTTGAATTCTGAACTCTACAGCCTAACTTTAGATTTAAAGGCATATCATTTACCCCGGTTTTGGTGGGAACAATTACACTGACCAGAAAATGCTCAGCTCTGCGCATGTTGAACAATTAAGCTCAAAGGTCATGTCTGCATTTACCGTTTGATCCTTACGTTTGTTATGTGGTTAAAGCCATGTCCTAAAACCATGTTCTAAAATAGTACAGAAAGTGTTTGTTTTTTCCGAGCTCTTTATATAATATTGCAGTTTTCAAGATCTTGTTATGTTTTTATATAATATTGCATGAAATGCCATTTTCTTTTTTGTTTTTATTCCCACCACCACCAAATTATAGTCAAATGAGCCTAAAATATACATTGTAAATGAAAATTGGTGTTACAGCTCTGACAGTTCTGAAGTCATTAAAACTCTGCTTTAACTCTTGAGTTATTGGAATTTTTTTAAATCGACAATCAACTAGGAAAAGCCCTGGTTGGAAAGTTAGGAAATCTGGTTCTAATCTAAACTCTCACTACCTAGCCCTGTGACCAAGTGAGAGGAGAATTATATGGCTAATTGCTCTATGACTCCATTTTCCTATTTGCTCTGACCACCTTCCAAGTTGCTATGAGACAAGATGAAATAGCTGAGGTAAAATTACAAAGTCAAGTGTTTGACAAATATGAGGTGGTTTTACATGAATTTGTTATGTTTATACACAAATATAATGTGACTCCTTATGTGGGTGAACTCTTACCAACAAAGCCCATGAAGATACCTAGTACAAACAGTGACCAGAAAGTGCCTGGAACTCTGTATTCAACAAACAAGTGCTACTTTCCATTTGAAGGGAATGTAAGATAAATAGCCCTGTCTATGGATAATTTGAGCCACTACATTTCCTTCCTGGAGTCTTTTTAAGCAAAAAGGTCAGGCCTATTTTTGAACTGCAACCTGTAAATCACAAAGTTCCTTTTTCTCTCCCAGACCTCATTTTTCTTGCATGGAATTTTTTACTTCTACTCCCAGCTTGTCCAGAGAGCTGGTACAAGAGTAGAAAGATGAGAACAGGGCATGAATCAGAATCAGATGGTGGAATTAAGTCCATAAGGGGGTCCTTGTTAATGTTCCCCACAAAGGGCTAATTACTGGTTACAGTGATGTGTGGGAAATGTTAAGGACATGAATGTGTATGAATGAGGAAATGAATATACAGAATGCCCCTTAGCTACATAGAAACAAGGATCAACTCTTCATCTGAGGAGAGGCCACTCAGGCATCATGTGGGGGTCAACAGAAGCTGCCATCCAGAGTCACCTGTGGTTATTCTGGATCCATAAGCATCCTAGCAGAGAAGCACCAAGAAGAAACATGCTCACCATGAACCAGCACTTCAATGGCTTACCACCTAGTCCTAGGCTTCAGGTTATCAGAGCAAGGGATTTTGTATAAGGTTTCAAAGTCATCCATTAATTTTTTGCTGTTTTACATAGGAACATAATAAAAAAATGTACGCATTTTTCTTTACCAAAATACACAGGGTAATTCTTTGAGAATAAATGACATTCTTATTTCTACATTTTAAATGGTATGGATGCTGAAACACATTTGATGTTTCCTAACCTGGAAATACACACCCACCTGGTAGTGCACTGCTTGATTTTTTTTATCTACACAGAGGGTTCCAATTAGGGCTACATAATCTTTGTGGCTGGCACAATGATGCCCCCTCTAAGATTTATTTATTCTAATTCCCAGAACCAGTGACCATATCATCTTTTGTGGCAAAAAGCACTTTGCAGATTGTTAAGGATTCTGAGATAGGGAGATTATCCTGGATTATCCAAGTGGGCATGATCTAATCACATGGCTCCTCAAAAATGGAGAACGTTTCCTGGCTCTGAGAGAGATGTGACCATAGAAGAATGGCCAGAGATATGCTTTGAAGTTAAAGGAGGAAAGGGGCCATAAACCAAGGTATGCCGGCAACCTCTAAAGGCTGGAAAACTTAAATGGATTCTGCTCTAGAGCCTCCAAAAAAGGAAATGCAGCCCTGCCACCACCTTGATTTTTGCCCGGTGACGCCCATGTCAAACTTGTGACCTTCAGATTGTACGAGTTTAATAGTGAGTCAGTGCACCTCACTTGTTTATTGCCCTCACTCCTTATTCTAGATTTGGTTTTTTTTCATTCCTTTATCCTGAGCATCTAACTTCATTTTCTCCTCTGTCTCTTCCTTTCCCTGTTTCTCAGTACTCCATCTCCTTCCTTGTTCTCCCTTCTCCCACTCCTACCTTTCTTCCAGTTGACCCTCACCCCTCTGTTTTAGAGTCCTAATCTCTCTGCTGGCCACTATCAACTCCATCTCCACACTTACTGGTCTTTTACATAAACTGAACTATTGTAAATCTACCCCCAACGAGTGGGGCAAGGAGAGTGAGCAAATCCAGGTAACAATATTCTTAAAGGAAATTCAAGAACAAATAATCATGATGCTAATAGGCCAAAGGGGAACAGATGTATTTTTCAAACAATTCTGAGTGTATTAACAAACAGAAATAATTCAAATTGACCACATTCATTATTTGAATGCATGGCAAGGTAATTCAAGACATTAATTTTGTTTTGACCTTAGTCAGACTCAAAGGAATGAGGGCTCTCCTTCTGAGATTCATCTTTAAAAGGTCACTTCCCTGTTACCATGACCTTGGAGGATAAAAACAAAGGTAGACATCTGGGAAACCACCACCCAGGCTTTTGTTTGGGTGCTTGGGCTGTTAGAAGGGCTGTTAGAAAGATATATGCTGAAACTTGAGGAAGAGAAGTAGCCCCATCATGAGGGACCTCTAGATTAAAGATGGGTTTGGGAGTTTTGGGGGGAATTCCCAGAGTACCCCAGACTTGGGTCTCTGTTAGAGTAGGTGGTTAGTTAGATTCTAACAGGATTTCTGAAGCCCAGCAATGAGGCAGCCATGGCCAGCTATCAAGAAAGTCAGAGGCCTGTCCTGGCAGCATTTCACAAGAAACCAGATCAAACCATACAGGCCCAAGGTAGTGGGTGCCATGACAGGAAACTCCTGATCAAATAAGGAAGAAAAGGCCAAAACACTGCTTCCAAGAAATCCCTGCCCCAAGTAAGGAATATTCATTCCACTCCCTAGTTTGCAACCGTTAATAAGAGATAGAAACCCAAACCCCAGGGTGTGAAGCTCTCTCTTCAGGTCACCTGCTCTAACACCTGGAGAATATACTTGAGCTTTAATAAACTTTCCAACTTGTGTCACTCATCCACTGTGTTGTGTCTGTCCTTGAATTCTTTCTCATGAGGAGACCAAGAATCTTCAGCATCACCTTTGTGATGGGCTGGGTCAAGACCTCATGGCCCAGGGTCTCCCCAGTTCACTGGCAACATGCCCACAGGGGAGAGCCCCTCTGATGGGGTAGCACTTGAATGCCCGGGTGACAAAATTAAATCTTGGCTCCTTGCCATAACAAAAGATTCCTGTACCCACACCTGGCCCCTCAAAGGAACCGTGTAGGGTTGGACACAGAGCAACCAAGAGCTGGAGTAAGATGAGGGGCTGGAAACGTACTTGGAGGAGGAAGACAGAAACCCTGAGAACCCCATACATCCTTAGGAAGTGGGGGGAAGGGGTGACTCTCAAAAGGTGGCTGAGGTGAAATTTCTCACTACCATGTTAAACTTCAGCTCTGAGTCGGGATTAAATTAATTTAGAACATATAATGTATTTAGACCATGAAGAGACTTCACCAAGACCTTTTCTCAAATATCACTTCTTCATAGGCTTTTCTAGACCATCCTGCCTAGAACTGTATCCCACCCCAAGCTTCCTATTCTATACTTTTTTCCTTAGTACCTTTCACTAACCTATTTTTTAATCTTATTGTCTGTCTCCCACACCATGAAGGCAAAGATTTTTAGCTGTTTTTGTGTCCTGCTGAATCCCTAGTGCTTAAAATAATGCCTGACACATGACAGACAGCCTGGGAATATTTGTTAAGTGAGTAAATGTTTAGCCTGTGTCACAGAATAGAGAAATTCCTACCTGCTAGAAATGCAAAGGCTGCTGGAATCTTTAGTTTTTAGGGAGGTTTAGTATATTAATTTTTTGCATATTAATATGAACAATTTAATATAAAAGTAATGGTAGCTTGGCACCCAATTAATCCTCTGACCCAATTATAGAGTTATCTTCTTAACAAATTTCAGCACCTGCCCTCCCTTACTCCTCATTGATAGGAAGGCAAATCCACTTCCAGAGCAGCAGTCCTCCTTCAATGAAGAAAAACCTTTATTTGAGAAACAGAGTCCTCCTCTCCAAAACCCCTCTTTTTCCAGCCTGCACTCCTCCTAAGAACCTAAATAACATTTACCTGTTTATTAGTTCTGAGCAGTTCTAGACTACAAAGGGCCAGAAATTTAGATTAAATCATGTATAACCAGTTTCTGTATAATAAAGCCATTTCCAAACTGTAGAGGGCTCAAATTAGCAGTGCTTTGCCCAATGACATCTTAGAGTCAGAGTTTACAACTGTATTTTGCGCAGCGCTAAAAACAAAGTAGGAACTAATAAATACCTGTTGATTAATTGATTCATTCTTACAACATATGCCATTTCTGAGAAAAGCCTTTCTCCAAGAAGAGACCTAAACATGCTCAGTGTCGAATGAATGGGAGTGATACAACTTTCTGGAATTTTCACGCTGTTCAGGGCTGTCCCCAAGAAGCAAAACTAAATTCCCAGAATCAAATCAATAGTAACAGTACAGCTGTTAACACATTCTGCTCCTTGCTGGGGCTGCCACCCCAGCTTTCTAATAGCTGCAAATCTTATTATCAACTTCTTCAATGCCTGAGAGCCCCTCAGGCACATCCTTGTTCCCAGGCCCAGGAAGAGGGGATCTTACCTGGCGAAGGTTTTATCCTTCTCAGTAAGCTGCTCTAGTACCCAAATAATCTCCACGCCTGAAACGTTGTCCAGATTCATCTTTTCTCAGAGAGCTACAATGCACTTCCTTTTCTGGTGAAAAATAATTGGGGGAAAATTTTTAGCGCAGATTTCCACTTTGGGAATGAAATTCCAAAATTTTCTTTAATTTTTTTTTTTTTTAGAATGATCTATTCAGGCATGTATACATTAGCTATTTACTGAACTGGCATTTTTCAGGATTATTTATTATAATTGCAGAAAGCAATATTTCAAAGCTAACCTAGGTTTAAAAGAAACAGATGAAAGCTCTCAGGAACTGAAACATATAATCAATATATAGATTAACTTAGTAGCATAACAGTTTTATATAAAATGCCTTCATTTCAAAAATTTCTTTATTGTATTTAGCATGAAATTTATTTTTTAAAGATTTTTGTATTTATTCATTTGAGAGAGAGAGAGCACCTACTTGTAGGGGGGAGGGTCAGAGGGAGAGGGAGAAGCAGACTCCCCACTGAGTAGGGCACCTGACATGGGGCTTGATTCCAGGATCCACCCCCCCAATCATGACCTGGGCCGAAGGCAGCCACTTAACTGAGCCACCCAGGCACCCCTGGGATTTATTTTTTAAGCACAATATATAGCATACTCAGAAAGTAAAATTTTAGCTACCAAAACCTGAAAGATACAGGTTATTCTGAATAAGAGGGTAAAGTTTCAATAGAAAATACAAATGATTCACTTCGCAGCTTGTCTTCTACTTTTCTTTGTTCTCTCTTCTCTAGCACATCCCTCCCCCAGACTAAAGGATTCAAAAGGAAGTGGGAAGTGATGGTTTTTAGGATCATAGGAGCATTTGTATTTGAACAAGATTATTTTTTCATGAATTAAAAATAAATCTGTCAAATGAACAGTAATAACCAATAGTCCTAGTGCTTAGTACCTGGCACTGCCTGAAGAGCTTATTAGCTTTATATATTTTATATGTATATATTCACTTAATATACTATCTGTGGGACAAGTACTATCAGCATTATCACTCCCCGTTTCCACACTAACAAACTAAACCACAGAAAGTTTAAATAACTCAGCCAAGATCACCCAGCTACTAAGGGGTAGAGCAGGCCAGTCTTCAAATCCATGGTATTAATAGCAGCACTATTATTGCCTCTCCATGGTGATCTTATATTTCCAACTACATTTGTCCTTCCTGAAAACTAACCCTCTCCACATCCCTGCACAACTCCTTCCCAGAGTTCTCTTATTTTCAAAATACTCACTCCATTTATTATATACCTTTTCTCTTTAGCTGCCCTTTGTAGCTTAAGATTCCTCTAGGTAATCACCCTTTAATTCTCAGTGCCTTCTTCAAAAGCAAATCCTCAAAGACTCAAAACGCCCAGATTTGAAAGAGCAAATTCCCAAACACTTCCTCTGTCTCTGCTTCCTCTTCCCTCCCCCTCCTCCCTGCAACATTTCTTTACCTGAGAAGCCTGTGTGGCCTTTGTAGCTGTCTGCCACCTTCCCTTATCTGACCAATGAATAACTGCAACATTAATCAAATGAGTGAAAAGCTGGATTTTCATTTTCATTTTAAAAGTGATTCTAGAATAGTTGATATTAGTAAACAATCTTGACTAAAAATTCTGGTAAAGTTTCTGCCATAATTTTCCAGGATTGTAGACAGTGCTAAGAAAACTTTTAATATATTTTTAAATAGCAAACATATATAGGACACTTACTATGTGCCAGACACTATTCTAAGGGCTTAATATAGATTACTTCATTTAAGCCTCACAGCAAACCTATGAAGTTGGTACTATTATTTCTCATTTCACAGATGGGAAAATTGGAGCCGTTAATTAACCTGTAACTTTAATAACATGACAACCAGCATTTGGATTTAGGTAGTCCAGCTCTAGGGTCTGTCTGCTTAATTACTACACGACCCTGGCACCGTAAGACATTTGAATTCTGTAAAGTTAGATACAACTACTTATTTAATATCAAAACAGGGCTTATACTCAATATACTTGAATTTGTCCCTCCCCCACTAAAAGTGAATACCATAGGCCTATAAATCCAAGTTAATACATTCTACTCCATTATTCTGATTCCATAAGGTTGGGATGAGAACATTTGCTATTATATATAAAAATAAGGCATTTCAATATCACTCATACCATAGGATGTATAACCTTTTCATGACTTTATCTATTCATAATAAAAGTGAAATTATACTCAATTTCTCCATTCTACAAAATAAGGTACAAGTTGTGAAGTTTCTATTAGTAAAAATACACCATTATTTTTGTCAGATGTCTAAATTAGCAATCCTTTGTTATTTCTTCATAGGAAATACAACTTGGCAAACAAATATTTCCTAAAGGAACTGGAACTTTGTCTCCCACCATTTAAAATAAATGCGTGTCCGTGTGTTTTGCAGCAATTTGTTTCTGGGAGTCTATGTCAATTTGCCATTGTGAAAAGCACAGTACCCTCCACACTCTGGATATTTTTTCCTTTGGCATCACCACTGTTGAGCCTACTATATATATATCATTTATTGTCAATTTACTGTCTGTCTGTCCTTCAAAATGTGTGTTCCATTAGAGTAGAAATTTGTGGATTTTTTGCTTATTGCTGCATCCCCAGCACTAGAACATATGTACCTGGCACATAGTAGAGACTCAATAAATGTTTAGTAAAGGAATAAAGATGAATCTCTGAAGAAAATCTCCCTGCAACATCTTTTCCCAGCCCCAGCCATTGCCCCCCCCCCAAACCATAACTTTGGGAAAGATACCATATGAACAACATGACAGTTCTACTTTTCCTGAGTGGGAAAGACTGCAGATGAACTTGAGGTCTTATGGAGCCCTGGGAATTGGATGGGTCAGTCTTGCAATCTCCCTGTAGTACAAATGGTTCCTATTAACCTCCTTAATGGAGGTAGGGGGCTGAGGGCTAGTCTCATTAAGATCTTTTGACATAGTGATTCTTCATATAATTCAAGATTTAGTTTGGCCTGATAATACTATTAATCCTCATTATTCACAGATTCCATATTTTGCAAATTTCCCTACTTGCTAAAATTTATTTCATGGTCATTAACCAATAATATATCTTAAATAAGGTATCTACACAGTAACCCATAAAACACATACTGATCACTTAAGAAAAATGTTGTGAACGGAGGCCCACAGGAACTTAACCTTGGATTTCCCCTAGGAGCAACGGTTCAGTCTTCACTAAACCACTGTTTATGGTGACTGTATAGAACCTAACTAGCACAAAGGACACAAATCCACTGCATCTCCCCCAGAGTTCTCCAGAATGGTTCCCTTTCTGACCTTGGAAATGTTATCTTTGCGGTTTCTTGCAACAAGCAAATGTTCTCATTCCAATCTCGTGGAATCCTTCTTGGAGACGGTACACGTTTACAGAAGGCCGTGGATGAGCACTGAGTAAACCTGAGTTCAGCCCTGCTCCTCCAATCTGGAGAATTATCCTGAAGAAATTATTTAACACTTCTTGGTAGAGCTTCCTGACCTGTGGAATGGTTTCCACATCTGAAAGGAAGAACTTGAAAGTTCTTTCATGTGCATATGTGTAAAGTATTTTCAAGTTGAACAATGTTTTCTTCCTTCAGATCTCAGGATAGTGTGAATAACTTTTACGGAGTACCACTATAGTTAACAAATCTTAGGAATTTGATCTTTGAATTCTAGAGATAAGAAGAGAGTTCTCTTTAATAAATGGAACACTGCTACTCCCAGAATGTCCTGGTCATTGCCTAACTTCAGAAACGGACTTTTGACCTCCTTCCTCCTAGGAAGCAGTCCAGGAGTCCAGTCTCTCTAGCTCAGCTGTCCAACTGAGGACAGGAAGACCAACTAGTGCTAAGGAGAATCCTAGCTGGTGATTTAGGAGATCTGAGATCTCATCTGCCATTACTCAACTCTGTTCCTGAAAGTAAGTCATTTCACATCTTTGGTTATCAGTTCCTTCACTTCTAAGCAATTTTTATTAGATGACAATTACGAAACTGTCTGCCCACACGTTATATAAAATTACTTGCATACAGTTAAACAAAAATGCAAATACCAAAGAATGCAGAAAAGAAAGCAAATTTCTTTTTCCTCACCAATCCTGTATTAGTTTCCTAGGGCTGCCTCAAAAAATACCATAGACTGCATGTCTTAAACAACAGAAATGTATTTTCTCACAGTTGTGGAGGCTAGAAGTCCAAGATCAAGGTTTCAGCAGGTTTGATTACTTCTGAGGCCTCTCTCCTTGACTTACAGATGGCCACCTTCTTGCTGTGTATTCACATGGTTGTCTCTCCATGCATGCACATGTCTGGTGTTTCCCTCTGTGTCCTAGTCTCTTATAAGAACAGTAGTCATATTGGATAAGGGCCCACCCTAATGACCTCATTTAAATCTAATTACCTTTTTAAAGGTCCCTATGTCCAGATACAGTCACATTCTGAGGTACTGGGGGTTAGGGCTTCAGTAATAGAATTTGGAGAGGGGTAGTAGGGGAAAATTAGTCCATAATATATGCCATCAACCTCTCAAAATTGTACCACATTTTAGTTTGCTTTATATTTGGACCATGAATTCTTTACAAAGCTCTTCGTATTTTTTTTTTCAGAAATTTCTAATTATCTTTGGCTTGCAAAAGTGACATGCTTTACAGTATCTCTAAAGTCTTTCTGGTCCTTAATAACTTAACTATTGTGAAAGAATCAACCTTCTTCTTGAAAGGTCATCTTCTTAGAGCTCCCTGACCCTTTTGGTTTTTTCCTAATTTGTCCTGATTGCTTTTTTGCCTGCTGCATCACTGCCAACCTGGGATTTGAGTTCCTTGCTTGGTTCCCTTTTTTCTTAAATCCTATGTTCTCCTCTTTCTTGTATTCTCCCCCCGCCCTTTGTTGTTGTTGTTGCTGCTGCCCGGAAGTACATCTGTGGCAGACAGAGATTTGCTGCTAGATTGCCGTTCAAGAAAGAACTGCCCAGCTTCAAAGAGGATAGTTAACTGAGAGCCTCCAGGTGTTAACTCCTTTAGGGTCCACCTTAACCTTCCCGGGAAGGTTTTCAGCCTTTGGCCAAAGACTGAGCAAAGTGATTGTATGAAAACCGAGTCATTCCTACCCAACTCAGGACTCCTCTAAAGGGAAATCTTTGCTCTGCAGGTACCAAGGCAGAGACTATCAGGTTTGCATTGCTGTGTCTTCATACTACCTAATACTGTGTCCTCCCCTTTTCCATTCACAAGACATTACTCCCCACTATAATTTTGTACTCTGTGTCAGCTTTTGCTTCCTACAGAACACCCAGTATAACATCTTCAAGTAATGTTTATCTTCTGTCTCAGAAAAGAATCATAGGATTTAAATTTTATGACATCTCACAAGTGTGACCTATTTGTTCTCATAGATGATTGTTACCTTGATTGATTATACAATTCTGGATTCAAAATATTTCCCCACAGAACTTCAAGGGTCTTGCTCTACTGTGTTCTAGCATCCATCATTGCTGAGAAGCCTGATTATAATCTGATTCTCGTTCCTTTGTAGCTAGCCTGTTTGTTGTCCCCATCTGCTCTAGCATCCATATCATTGCTGAGAAGCCTGATTATAATCTGATTCTCGTTCCTTTGTAGCTAGCCTGTTTGTTGTCCCCATCTCTGAAAGCCTTTAGGGTTTCATCTTTATCCTCAAAGATTTTACATTTCACTAGGCTGTCCAGGCATGGTTGTTTTTCATTCATTACATTTGGATGGCATTTTTGATCTGATAACTAATGTCTTTCTTCCACTCCTTCCCATGCGTTTTCTCTACTTTCTCTTTCTGGAACTCAAAAGCCTTGTGTCTTCCGGGCCTATCCCCCATGCTTTTATATTTTCTGCTCTCTATATTTTTGTTTCCTGGCAGGTGTTTTCCATTCTATCTTCTATATCTCCAAATTTGATCTTTAGCCCTGACCAATATGTTATTTTGCACTTTGGCAAACTCTTTTAGTTTTCAAGAACTCAACTATTTTCTCATTGCTCCTTTTTTAATATCACCTTCTACTGGTTTTTATTACTGTAATAGCCTCTTAGATGTCCCTAAGGATATCGATTAGCAATTCAAAAAACAGTTCTGTACTATTCCTTGCATTATCTGTTTCCTCTTGAATCAGTTGTGGTGTATTTATCTTGGATTTTCTTTTTTAAGTTGTTTCCTCTCAAATGTCTGGTAGACATTTGTTCATATTCATGAATAAAGGACTACACTGATTTGTGTCTGTAAAATGGTTGGTCCTACGGACATGCAGGCTTTTACATTAATGGCGCACGAGGGGAAATAGCCACGCTGCCCTCAGATCCCCCAAACTACTAACTCAAGGAGAGTTGCACTCTGAGAAGTTGCACTCTGGGGTGGGGTGGGGTGGCTTTTCTTTCTCTCCATGTCAATTATTGTTAGGCTCTACTCTGCCACTCTCCCCAGCCCTATCTACTCTGCTTAAGCAGTTCTCCAGGCAGCTCCACCTGGGACAAATACACCAGTGGCTGCAAAATGTTGTGGGCCTTTTGTCCTTCGAACAGTTACCTTTGTGCCTGGAGCTTCTTGAGAGCTCCACGGGGAGAATAGTTCTGTCTGCTAGCTTCTAGAATGTGTACTCTGAGCTGTGTGTTTCTCCATCCTGGGTTATGTGTCTACATAACCTCTTTTGCATTCTACATCCCAGAAATTATTTAAAATCTCAGGTTTGTTCATTGTAACTACTGTTGTCTTTCATGCTGCGTTGACTTTTTTCTTTTTATCTTTATTAGCTTTTTACTGGAATCTCAGGAAGAAGGAGTGCAATATGTGCCCAACTATATGCTTATAGGTGAGCCAGCCTTGATGGCTGCATGTAATCCTGACCCCTGGACACAGTTCGGGGATTAAGGGTGAGCATCTAACTGAGGCCAGAACAACGAACGGTTTTGCAGTCAGGATTGAGAAAGAGAAATGAAGTCTCTGGTTGATAGACATCTTAGTCTATTTAAGCTGCTGTAACAACATACCCCAGATTGGGTAGCTTATAAAAAATAGATAATTTTGTTTCTCACAGTTTTGGAGGCTGGAAATCCAAGACCAGGATGCCAGCATGATCAGGTTCTGGTGAAGACCCTCTTCCAAGGTTGCAGACTGCTGAACTTCTATCTCACTGCACCCACACAGGGGAGGGGAGGAGGGATTTCTCAGATGCCTCTTTTTTAAGGGCACTCTCCACCTCCTTGTCCTAATTACCCCTCACATGCCCCACCTGCTGATACCATCACCTTAGACATTAGGTTTTCAACATGAATTTGGCTGTGTGGCAGGGAAAGATACAAACATTTGATCTACAGCAATAGATTGTGAAGGAAAACCATCAGGAATTTGGGGGGGGGGTAGCACCATGTTGCCAACTGTGAGCACTAGAGAAATACAGAGAGGCACTGAGAGAAAAACCTTAGGGAAGCCCAGTTACATTTCCTTCTTGGTTTCCCATCATAATAATTGTCTCTCTGATTTACATTAGCTCTGTGTGAATTTCTGTCACAGTAAGAGAGCCAGAAATCACACACCATCTTGGTCCTCTTGGAGGGTGTTACTTTGGCTGGCTGCTGGGGAAAAAGCACAAGAAGGAGATATACCAGGAAGCCCGAGTTTCTCCCACAGTGCGATGATGGCCATGTCCTTAACCTCTGCAAATAATAAACCCCTTGTAAAGTGAGGAGAAAGTAGGAATAAGATGGAGGCTCTTTCCTTGGAGCCTAATTTTAAAGGTTCTGTCAACAAACTTGGGGGAAGGGGTGCAATATATGTCCCCAACTTCCCACAGAGGTAATTTAATTCTAAAGAAACACTATGTAACTTTAAACATGTATCAGCTTGCTATGTTCAAAAATGGCAAAATGTTCACTGGGAAACAAAAATAAAACCCACTATCATTTTGTTCAAGCGGTCTGTACTTGTGTCCCCCGGCCCCCCAATTTTTAGCTTCTTTAACCGTTTGTATAGCCTTAAGGAAGCCGCTTTCCCACCTAAAGACTAGTCCTTTCCCCCAACTCCACTTTTTCTCTTCCCTAATTTATCTCTTGCCCTATTTCACATTTTATTAAAGCTTTTACTTTTGGGAATTGCTGTCTTACCTTTAAGAGATTTAAGAAATAATTCTAAACTACTCCGCACAAAAAAGTTCAATAACTTCAAAATAAAAACTCAATTTGTTCAAACCTACATTACACCCTCTTGGTTAAAAGACCCTTGAGGGCAGAACCCAAGTCACTAGATGGTTTTTACCCTGTGCTTACAACCGAGGAGGGGCTCAGAACCCCTAAGATGAAATGTAAAACAGGAACAGGATCAAAAAGACATTGTAAATAACCTTAACTTTCTTTCCTCTGCCATGTCGGGGATGTGCATGGGCACTTTCTCTAGTGACTCAGTGACTTTAGTCTTCAACTATCTTCAGAGACCCGAAGAAGGAAGCAGCAGCAGAAGCAGCCTTGGGATTTCAACCAGCTTCATCACGGGGACTGCAGGCCTCACTTCCCGGCTCCCTCACCTGGCTTCCCACCTGGAGCCTCTGAGCCGCTCACCCTCCAGCTTTCCCCAGCCGGGGCCGCAACGCTCTCGGGGGCGGCCAGGCCCACGGCCCCCGCAGCGTCTCGTTAATGCTCGCGAGTTCGAAGGGGTGGTACTGGTAACGACACGCAACAGCTTTCTGAGCTCAAAGTGCGATAAAATACTTCTGGCATTTGTGATTTGATGAACCCTTAAGAAGTAATAATCTTTGGTTTTTAAAATCTATTGTGACAAAAATCCGAGCCAGGCAGGAGTCGAACCTACAATCTTCTGATCCGTAGTCAGACGCGTTATCCATTGCGCCACTGGCCCTCCACATGAGGAGAAACTGAGGGGATGTACAAATTAGAGTGGTAAGAGGCCACACTCGACAGTCACCCCCGACGCAGGGTAGTACAGGAAAAGCAAAGGAACGTGGCGTCGGATTCTCTGAGCCTCAGCACCCCCAGCCCTAGACACACGAGAAAGGGGCCTCTTTCCCCAGTGGGTCAGGGTTCCATGAGGTGGAGCCGGGTTGTCTTTCTGCGCACGCGTGAAACAATACACAGGCTTTCGCTCCCTTCCCCGCCCCGTTCCTCAATTACGCATGCTCTATTCGACTCCTAACGAGCGGCTGTACTTGCTCGGGTTCCTGAGTTTGAATCTCAAGGGGCACGAAAAGTTCGCCCGTCCCTTCGATAGCTCAGCTGGTAGAGCGGAGGACTGTAGCTGACTTCCTGGTAAGAGACATCCTTAGGTCGCTGGTTCGATTCCGGCTCGAAGGAGACAACGTGCTCTTTTGGTTTTGTTTTTTTAATACCAACTTTGTATGATTTACGGCCCGTTCCACGGGTCCCCTTCCCTAATACACATAACATTCCAACGAACAGTTGGAAATGCTTGCACTTTCGCTACAGTTTGGGCCTACGGCAGTATCCCCCGTGTGAAATCTTTTGTGAATCACCCTAACCTGCGGCCGAAGTGAGTCTGCGCTCGGCGGGGCGGCTGCTGGGCCACACGGCCTTCTGCTTGTCCCTAAGCCGTCTTCGGCGTTTCGCGAGTCCCCTGGGCACAGAGAAAAGCTCCGAGCCAGCCGCTGGCCCTTTTCCTCAGAGCTCTGGAGAGCGGGCACCGCGAGCGCTCGTTCCAGCTGTCGTGAGGAAACGGGGTTTCGCTAGAAGGATACCTTATGGTCAACAAACCTGGGAGTCACAAAAGGAACGCGGTGGAAACCACACAAACCTTAGAAAGTAAAAATTATGAAGGAAAGTCGACACACTGTTATCCCACTTCCTTCGATAGCTCAGCTGGTAGAGCGGAGGACTGTAGGCGCTGTGCCCGTGGCCATCCTTAGGTCGCTGGTTCGATTCCGGCTCGAAGGAGAGAGGTGGTTTATTTTGCTACTTTGGCTTTAGCTGTAAGGTTTGATCAAGAAAAATAGTTTCCGTTTCTAAATGCTCTGACCTCTCTCTAGTGGAAGAGATAACGGGCTGTGCCCAGCGGTGGGGGATTAGCTCAAATGGTAGAGCGCTCGCTTAGCATGCGAGAGGTAGCGGGATCGATGCCCGCATCCTCCAGTTCTTTTCTCTTCCCCTGTGGTAGTTTTTCTTTTGATTCTCATTCAACTCGAAGTAGAACTTGAAGTCAGCCATCGGACAAGCGAGAGGTGGGACGAGCTTGAGGTTACAGCTCCCTAAAACTTCCCAGACAAGGGATAACGGGTGCTGACAGTTTATTCTCACAACTTAAAAATCTTAGACCCATTTACTTTGGGAAGTTCACGAAGCTGGTTCTTTTTCTGTCCAAAAACGGCTACAGATTGCAGTTAACATCTGTGCCACTCTCTGTGATTTGTGATTCTTCGCTGCACTTCCAGAGACCCATCTGATACTAAACTGCCCATATTTAGGGGGAACTGACAGAAAAACAAAACAGCACAAAAAAACATAGAACTTGGGAAAAGGACGCTGGCTGCCTTAAACTTACGTTGAGCCGAGGAAGTGAGAACCATTCTGCTTCATCTCAACTGAGCTCAGTGGAGTGTCCAGCTATTAGGATAGGATAAAGCAATGGGGGTAGGGGAAGAGAGGTGAGGAAATGGAGGGCGGCCTTAAACCCAGAGGCTTGCTACTTAAGGAGAGTTCTAATGCCATTTTCCTCCCGCGAAGTAATTGTGGAGAATTGGAGACCAGCACTGAAGAGGAATTAAAAAAAAAATCTATTTATTGAGCATAGTCTATTTTGTTAAAGACAAGACAAAAAATAAATACACACACACTCACCAAAAGATTCAGAAATTGAGCAGAATACACACAAAGGCTTTTCTGGTAATAAATTCTAACTATTCTAATTTATTAGAATATAGCCATTGAAAAGCTGTTGAAACGTTATGCAGTTATTAACACAAAACATACATTTTCAGAGACAAAGACAACAGTAGAAATATTACCTTTTTTGAGGATTACAAATAATAAGTGACAATTCTTTTATCTCATTTACCTTTTAGTGTTCTAGGCAAACTGCACGTTNTGACAATTCTTTTATTTCATTTACCTTTTAGTGTTCTAGGCAAACTGCACGTTTTTGTTACCAATGTGTACAACCTGCCACATTTTATTGGTATATCTTTCCTTTTCTAGGATAGTCTCCATTTTTATCTCATTTTACTTATTTCAATAAAGTATTTAAATTGAGTGTATAGTGATTGATTTAAAATATATCATTATTTTCATGAAAATAAATTTACAAAGTAGGAAAAGGAATACTTTTATCAGATGATATGTCCCAGTTTTAGTTGAGATTATGAGTGCTCTGACTGACTGGAGGAGCTAGCAGTAAAATTATAAGTGACTGTAAGAGCAAGAAATGGATAATAAAGTGGAAGTAATACCCCCAAAATCCAGGTGGAGAGCACATGTTCAGGGCCAGTGAGCTGGGCAAGAACTCAAACAACATCTCAGGATTAGCAACTCAGGTGTGGAATGGAATTCATATCAAAAGTCTAAAGGTATAAGCTGAGAGGCAATGTTGCACATAGTCATGTGGGCTGTGAAATCTGATGGCCTTTCTTGGCTTTCACATTCCCTAGCCAAGTGACATTAGGCAAGTTGCTTGATATCTTGGTGCTTCAGTTTCCTTGTTTGTTAAATAGGGGTGATAAAATGGTACCTACTTTTAATTGAGATGTAACATGTAAAGCCCATATTACAGGGCCTGGTACATAGTAAACATACTATAAACATTAACTGTTATTAGTGTACATGATCAGTACCATAAAGGGAAGGCCTGGAGGGAATATTCTGAGGGTTTGCATGTGTGTTTATACAAATATATATGGAAGTGCAGGAAAGAGATGTTTGGATCTACTGTGGAGGGAAAGTAGAACAATCCTAAAAATGCAAAATGATAGTTACATAAATTATGGTATGACTATTTAATGGAGTATATACAACCATTGAAATTATACTTATTAAGAAATATTGACATGGGGGGCGCCTGGGTGGCACCGCGGTTAAGTGTCTGCCTTCGGCTCAGGGCGTGATCCCGGCGTTGTGGGATCGAGCCCCACATCAGGCTCCTGTGCTGTGAGCCTGCTTCTTCCTCTCCCACTCTCCCTGCTTGTGTTCCCTCTCTCACTGGCTGTCTCTATCTCTGTCAAGTAAATAAATAAAATCTTTAAAAAAAAAACAAAAAANGGTATATACAACCATTGAAATTATACTTATTAAGAAATATTGACATGGGAAATGTTAATCAAATGCTAATTTAATAAATTGGGTACCAGACAATATAAACAAGCATTATCTATTGAAAAGACTGAAGAATGCATTAGAATATTAACAGCAGTGATCTTTAGATAATAACATTACTGTGATTTTTTTCTTCTTTAAAATTATAAAATATTGTCTAATTTCTGTAATAAACATTTATAAGTTTTATTTGATAATATAAGATGCATTTTTAAAAAATAACAGCTAACAGCACTTCCTATAAGCCAAGGACAGTTCTAGTTACTTTACATGTATTAACTCATATGAATGTTTTTTCAAAAAGAAAACACCAGGCCCAGATGGCTTCTGTGGTGAATTCTACCAAACAATTAAGGAAGAAATAATACCAAGTATACACAGACTTTCAGAAAATTGAAGAAGACGGAATGCTGTCCAACTTAATCTATGAAACCAACATTATCCTGATCCCAAAGCCACACAAAGACATTATGAAAAAAGAAAACTACAGACCAGTATCCTTCATGAAAATAGATGCAAAAATCTTAAACAAAATTTTAGCCAGTTAAATCCAACAATTCATAAAAAGGAAAATACATCATGACCAAATGGAATTTATTCCAAGAATACAAGGCTAGTTCAACATTCAAAAACCAACATAGCTCTCATAGTAAACAGGCTAAAGAAAAGTAACCACATGATCATTTCAGTAGAAGCAGAAAAAGCATTTGAGAGATTCCATATCCATTCCTGAGTTTGAAAACTATCAGCAAACTTGGAAGGGAAAGGAACTTCTTCAACCTGATAAAGGCTTCATTGAAAAACACACACTTAATATTAATAATATGAATGCTTTTCTCCTAAGAACAGGAACAAAGCAAGGATGTTCGTTTTGAGGTTTTTAGCCAGTACAATAAGGTAAGAAAGAAAAGTAAAAGACCTCCAGATTGGAAAGGAAGAAGTAAAACCATCTCTATTCACGGATATCTCATTTTTTAAAATATTGATTACATGTTGAAATAATAGTTTATATTTTGGGGGTGTTAAACAAAATCTTTTAATAACAATAATATCATTTGTTTCTGTTTTTTAATGTGGCTACTAGAAATGTAAAGTTATACATATGTCTTATACTTGTCACTCACATCTTATTTCTACTGGACAGATAGGTCAGGGAGGTAGGTAGGAGCCAGATCATGTCAGGCCTTAGAGACCACAGTGAGGATTAATGTTTTTTATCCCACGGGTAATAGGACCATTAGTGAGATTTAAATAGGGAGTGACATATGAGAAACAGATTGCAGAAAGCAAGAGTGAATTCAGAAAAATCAGTCGAGACTGAGGTGGAGGGAAGGTGAGGCAGGTTGTGTGTGCTGAGACTGGAGTCAAGAAGGGCCAGGGGTTCAGTCATGACAATTGGAAAGGCCTCAGGCTAAAGTATTTGCTACTAGTTGGGACAGTCACTGTTCATTTCTGGCATGTGAATTATGCCAAGAAATGTTCAGAGAAAAGTAAAATGTTTTAATTTTCTAACATATCCTCAGAGATACTTATGATGAATTAAAATGCATAAACAACAGATTTGGAGGAGTAATTATCAAGAAGAAAACCTTACAGCCAGAAGTTTGCAAACTATCTCATGAAAGAAATGCCATAGTGTTAGCCTTTGTAAAGTACTTTTCAAGTTGATTCATTTCTCTTTGATTTTAGATTTTGTAAAATGTTCCTTTTCATTAAAAATTTTTAAAATCACATATCCAAGTTGCCTATTGCCAGACAGACAGCTAAATTGAAGAGACTGACAACGGAGACAGAAGAAAAATGTTAAGTATTTTGTAGATATCATGAGTTGAGTCCTTGGTGTAAAAAGATTGCAAGAATCCTTTTACTGGAAAGAGAGTTCTGGGTTATATTTTTTTCAAGTAACTTGTAAAGTTGGTTAGAAAATGCTTTTCTAACTCACACCCTGAGCCCCAGAATACCAAAATAACATACTGTACATATGTCTTCTGTGGTCAGATGGGTTATATCTAGCAGCACTGATCAACAGAGCCTGGCTCTTAGAACATCAGCTCATCTAAATCCTGGATGAAGTGCTGCCTTCTCCCACTGGTCACGTATTAGTGTTCTCACTAACTGAGGGAGGGAGCGAGAGTGGGAGGGAGGGAGGGAGGGATGGAGGGAGGGATGGATGGATGGATGGATGGATGGATGGAACAGTTGGATATGGCAGGGAAGAATTAATAACCTCACTGTTTTAGTGTAAGAGGACCTGGTCAGCACAATATTAAGCATTGGTCTTTGTTCTGGCATGGAATTAAAGTGATTTTCAAGAGATGTAACTGGGTCTGGAGTTGACCTGAAAGTCCCGATTCACTCATGCCCTCGTGTTCCAGGCTAACTAAACCTCCTTTTTAAGCGGTTCCTAATTCTCTGCCTCCACATCCACACCATCTGGCGTTCTTTCCCTGTTTTAATGTCTTAGCCACCAACTTTCTCATTTCCAGTGGATACAAGAAGGAAGAATTCTCCTTCCTCTCTACCTTAGATGTTGAGCCAGAAGCAAGATCAGCATTCTAGTGCCTTTTGTTTTCTCTTCCTTCCAGCAGGGCTGCTCTCTCTCTGCCTCACTGCTTTGCTTCAAACCGTATCGATTTTTTTTACTTCTTTTTAGCCCACCTTCCATTTGACCTTAAGTCTGCTACTCTGTTTGATGAATGACCAGCTCCGTGAGCTAAGCCTTGATTATTTTCAAGTACCTGTATTTGCAATTACCTATGCTAAAGAGACAAAGAGAACGTGGGTAAATGAAATGCTAAGAACATTCTGGTTCCCTGGCTCTCTTCTAATGACTCCAACTCCCAGAATGGTCTTTCTTGTTTTGCAAGTTAGGATGAAGAGTTGATGTTGCTCTTGTAATTGTTCTGGGGTTAGAAGTTCATACCACTCTGCCCAGGAAGTATAAAATCCACTAAAAGAAGGAGACCCTGTTCCTGTTAGAGAATCCTGTAAATACACTCCAATTTTCTCCCAAGATTTTTTTTATATCACATATTCTAGAGCTGGTTGTTCAGTATGGTAACCACTAGCCACCTATGGCTGTTTAAACATAAGTTTGAATTACATAAAATTTAAAACTCAGATCCCAAGTTGCATTATACACATTTCAAGTACTCAATAGTCACCTGTGTCTAGAAGTTACATAGTACAGATAGAGAACATTTACATCATTACAGAAAATTCTAATGGAGAGTGTGCTGTAGAGCATGGGTGTGGTATAGCTTAGTGGGTGAGGTCATGGGATTTGTAGTCAAAAGATGTTCCTCCGAATCTGCTTCACAACTAGCAGCCATTTGACTAGGCAACTAATTGGCTGAGTTACAGTCGGCTCAATGGAAATTATAATACCTATTATAGAGAGCTATTATAAGAAATGATTAGTACTCTGTACATTTTTATTATGTTTGTTGTGGCAGTACACAGTTGACCTTTGAACAACGTGGAGGTAAGAGTGCTGACCCCCCAAGCAGATGAAAATCTGCATATAATTTTTAACTGCTCCCAAATTTAACTACTAATATCCTACTGTTTAAATATTAACTACTAATATTCTACGGCTGACCAGAAGCCTTACTGATAACATAAACAGTCAATTAACATATATTTTGTATATTACATGTATTATATACTATATTCTTACAATAAAGTACTGGAGGTCCGCACTCCTCCACAGTGTTTGTTATGGTTTTAACCAGTTTTTGGAGGTTTAATGTCAGATCTGTCATTCCCCAGGCAAAATGAGAAAAGAAAATGTTATTAAGAAAATTATAAGGAAGAGAAAGTACACTTACAGTACTGCACTGTACAAAAAAAATCCATATATAAGTTATTGTTCAAGGATCAAACACAGTCCTAAAACTAACAGATTTTAGAACCCCCTTTTTTCCTTCCCAAGATGAACACACCAAAACCCACATTTCACTCCTGTGCTATGTCTCCTGAAGTCTGGGCCCACTTGGCCTGGTAGCTAGAGGTTGAAAGAGGTCAAAAGTCTTCTCTTTCTGTTTTCATGACTTAATGCCAAGTCTGCTGTTGGGCATGTAGTCAGGTTCCTACGGACTCATCTTGCTTCCTCTGACTTATCTGGGGAATTGGGAAACTGCTGGTCCTCCAGGAGGTGAGAGCAGTGGAGGTTTGGCTTCAGCTTCTCAATGTGTATAAACATAACCCTGTCCTAGTTTGGTAGGACTTGGGAATGAGGGGCAACTGGGGCCTCCAACTAAACCAACTCCCTGGGTAATTGCCCCCAGTTGGTTTCAACCCTCTCTCCTGGTTGTGGTGGGTGGGGGTTTGGGAAAGGGAGAAGGCTGTGCATCACTCCTATACAGGCCAGGACACCTTCAGGAGACTGAGCTGGTTGTCATGACTCTGTGGAGACACAGATCCACTCTAAAACCCAGAGCCTTGAAATGGGATTCAGTTTCAGAATTTTCCCTATCTTTTAAACTCTGTGAATGATTTGGGAGCAGACTAAAATTTTCCCTAGAGCAGAGTGCTACTCCCATGTACCACTCTCAATTCACATGCCTACCTCATGCCCTGCTGGTCTCTGAGAGTGGGAAGGAGCAAAGAATGGAGAAAAGAGGTGAAGAGGGGAAAGTGGTAATTACCCATCAACTTGACTTTTAAGCCTATGGGATTCTTGCTAGTTTGCTGGGTCGCCTCCTAGAGGCCGTTCTAAGAAAAAGTACAAGGCAAGAAACAAAAACAGAGAGGAAAGGGATCAACTTTACATCAAATAATTGAATTGAAGATTCTTAATGTCGAAATTAATATTGTTTCAAAGGTTCCCCTCCCCCCACAAATACTGTTAAGCTAGGTTATGAACACCACTCACTTACAGATAAAAGAACTGAAATTCAGCTAAGTGAGGTCAGTTTCCCAAGACCACAAAGTGAGGTAGACATGGAAGCTGGATTGGAAGGACTGTCTCCTGACTCACTGTGCACCTCTCACTGCATCATCGCTGGTTGCTCAGACTCAGAGCACCTGAGTCAGCCCTGTGGATCCTAATTTCATAGCCTCAGAGTCCCTTTCCTCCTTTCCTTCCCCACTGCCATCGCCCAGTGCCAGGGCATCATGACCTCTCACCTAGGCTATTGGCGACAACCTCCCATCTGCTCTTTATCTAGGTCACCTTCACCCTAATCTATCCCAACCACCACTGTGAGACTAATCTAAGTAATGCACAGCTCTCGCGGAAATGTTTCTGCGAGAAACTTTCAACAACTTCCTGTTGCCTAATTTCTTAAGTGTTAAAAACTCTTTAGCCCAGTATTTGTGGCCTGCTAATATGCCAGCAGCATGCTCTGCACTGGGCCCAAAGCACCGTGCGCTCTGAGCATTCCCTGCACTCCTGTGCCTTGCTGTCTTTGCTTCTGTGCCTTGCCCTGGAAAGCCCCAACTATGCCCCACCTGACTATACACCCATTCACCTAAGTTCTCAGAGGATCAACCCACCCATGAAGCCCTTCTGATGAATCCAACTCTGAAAGTTTGTGTCTCTTTATCACATTTTGTTTCGTACTATGTTTCTGTATATAAGTGTCTTATTTCCACTGTTAGACTGAGCTCCTTGAGGACAATCACCTGCGTCTTGTTTGTTTTTCCATCCACGGAGCTGAGCACAATGGGGACACATGATAAACACTCAGTGAATATTGTTTGAAAGAATGAATTCCTCTAATAAGGATAGTCTTGGCTATATTGTACCTTACTAGTTCAAGTGCTTTTCCTTAGATTGAAGAGTCTTTTACTGTAGAAACTTTATCTTTCCTAGAAAAGAACTCACATATTGCGTTCAGACCTCCATAGCCCATGTAATGATAATACAGTTAACTGCCTAGGCTGGGTGAACTGAATTAACTCAGTAAAAACAATGTCACCAATTCCCTTCTTTCCTGGACTTGCTAAAATATACTGAAAGGAATCACAAAATTCTCCTAAGATGCCTGAAATGTTTATGAATACATGTAACTTATTATTAGCTAATCGAGCTTCTTAGATTCTCAATAAGCTTTCAGTGCCCACAGCAATAAGACCATAAATAACCAGCCACACTGACCTACTCTTTACTTGTGATTAAGCACATACTGGCAATATATTGATAAAATGTGTTCACTGTTTGAATTTTAAATCAAGGAGAAATTAACCTGCAAATTCATCACATATAAATAAGATACGTATCTCTTTTTCATTTTTGATCTGATTTTTAATTTTTAAATAATTATATATTGATGGAACAGTTCTTTCACAAAATCCTGGCAAACAACATGATCGCTGTTTATGACTCAAGAGCACACCAAGAACATCAGAAATGACCAGGAAGACTGTCATTTAAAAAATCAACTTGGAGGAGGAGGCCAATGCAAAGAGGTGTAGGAGGGATTTCAGACCAGAGAAAATCCAGGTATGGAAGCAGGACTCTATTTTTACTTCAGTTGGCAGCAGCACTTGTATCTGTTCCCTGCTTTACGGAAAGATGAAATAATGGGTCTCCTACCCCATATGCCAGTTACTACCACATTATTGATTATTGCTGCAAACTAAATTTAAATTTTAAAAGATTGCCAAGTTTTCTTTGTGTTTTTGGTGTGTGTAAGGAGGGGGTTGTAGGCATACAGGATGAAAGAGGGGTTTAGGGAGGAAGGAGACCAATGCGGAAGAAAAAAGAACTTACCAGAATTTTATTCACAACTTTTTTAAAAAATGGGACATCGACTGGTGTTTGGATTTTTTTTCATAGATACTTTCATGGTGAAAAGGATTGAAATCAGTTTTTGAATCAGAATTTTTCCCGGACCACAACTCTCACAAAGATGAAAAAAAAAATCAACATTTAGCATGTCTTTAGATGACTGCCTTTGTAAAGCCAGGAGAATGAATTTCGAGACATGTTTTGTGCGTTTTCATTTAAGACAGTATGATCGTGCTACTCTTGGAGACTCGCTTCCTGAACTCCCAAGGCCGAAATAGCATTTGTTATACAGTTAGACTCTTGGACTGCATTCTCCCCAGTCCTGGAGCAAGCCGTCACCACTGTCTTATTGAGTGTTCACAGAGGGTGTGGCTCAGTGACTAGGCATGCACATTTGCATTTGTTGTTGACAACTGTCTGCTTCAACCTCCCTCTCCTCACCACCCTGTCTAAATGGGGTTTGTAATCCTTCTTCCCACCCACTCTCTTCACTCCCTGGGGCAGGAATGTTGGCTTCTGTCCTCTGTCACCTGTCAGAATCCATCCTCCTGACACTGGCTTATATGGACAAGTCAGCCCACTGTCACGTGACACCCCCCCCCCCCCCCCCCGCCCCGCTGCTAAAAACAGATCCGGACACCTCCTCTGAACCTGGGCCTGAAACAATGTCTGCCACCGAGAAAACCATAAAGGACACTTGATCACCCAATCCTTGGAATTCTTTCCAGGAAACACTTGCAGAAACCATTCGGAGCACCCTTTCCCTGGCAGTGCACAGAAGATCGGCTAGGAGATGAGCGCATCTTTGAATTATAAGTCTTTTTCCAAAGAGCAGCAGACCATGGATAACTTGGAGAAGCAACTCATCTGTCCTATCTGCTTAGAGATGTTCACAAAACCCGTGGTTATTCTCCCCTGTCAGCATAACCTGTGTAGGAAATGTGCCAGTGATATTTTCCAGGTAGGTTTGTTTGGAATTTAGAGGGGTAAAAAGAGTCTCTTTTCTCAGAATCAAGTGCTTAACTTTTAGGCGAATTCTTTTAGAAAACTTTTTAAGGCAGCATTCGTTTTAAGAAAAACATTTTTTTTAATGATTTGCTTTGTGCTTTGCTGTCTGCCTCCTCCTTACTCCCAAATCTAGTTTTACTTAAATACTAAGAATCATATTTGTTTAAAAAAAAAAAAAAACTCAAAACATTGAATCTGTTTCAAAATTGTAAATGAATTGCTGCCCAAGATGTTAACGTTGGAGTTTCTGGCTGGAAGTTTTGGTTATGAAAACATTGGATGGAAAGTGCCTCATGCTGAACGTGGTACGTGGTCATTGACTGTGGGTGAGTGCTGGCCCTGTGTTTTAGGACCACTTGCTGAGAATGCCCTAAGGGATTATCTCATGGCCAGCTTAAAGTAGAAGTTGATGTTGTTTGTAGTAACAGAGTGAAAAGAAGTCTCAGAAAAACTACGTGTGGCATTACTCAATTCCTCTTTTCTCGCTTGGCAAGAACAGGCCTCTAACCCGTATTTGCCCACAAGAGGGGGTACCACTGTGGCATCAGGGGGCCGGTTTCGCTGCCCGTCCTGTAGACACGAAGTGGTTCTGGACAGACATGGGATATATGGCCTTCAGAGGAACCTACTGGTGGAAAATATCATTGACATCTACAAGCAGGAGTCCACCAGGTATGGTTCCTCCGTGTCTCAACCCCATTTGAAGCTTGTTGTTGTCTATTTGTTTGTTTGTTCTAACAGATCAATACACCAAATGCTTGTTTGCCAATCACAGACATTGTTTTCTCAGAAAATCTTTCTCCAAGGGAGTCCTTCCCAATGTGAGAATTGCTCATGGAAGGAGAAGGCAGCTGGTGCCCAAGGCCTTCGTATCGATTTAAGAATGAAGTAATTCATTGGCACTAATCCATTCGGTAATACGGAAAGAGGCATACTGCGGCCCACCCAAGCCTTGTATGACGTACGTTTGAGACGTCTCTGCACTTCGCAGGTCCTTTGTGGCTCCAGAGTCGACACAGCAGAAAATTTATAGTACAAAACCTCAAGGAAAACAAATAGAAATGGCATTTTCCAAAATAGTCCCGGTCCTAGTTTAGACAGTCTCATCTGAAAATTGCCTAGATGATCATAATAAAAACAAAGTTCTCTAACATTGTTAGTTATGGTACGGACTCTGGGAAGTTGCAAAGCAATGCACAGTCCTGTCCTTTAGCAAGTTAAAGTTTAGAGACATGGGTGGGGGGGATGGCATTCAGGTTATGCTTCTCTAGTCTCTAGAGTGTATTTCCCTCTCTAGTCTCTTAGCATTCACCTGTTGATTGATACTCAGTAGATGCATCCATTCATTTAAAAAACAAACAAACAAAAGCTTCTTCCTCATCAAATCACATTGGCTATAGAGTTCCTTTCCTAGAGACAACGCAGGAGTTCATTCCTAGAAGGCAGGGTGTGAAGGGCCCTTTTTCAATTGTACACAGGTCAGTCGGGTCCACAAAGCTTGATAGCAATATTGAGACCATCTGGAAATGAACTCATTGTGATTCTTATTAGGAGACATGTATTTATGGAACATCTGCAGGGCTCTAAGAGCCTTGCACTCTTAGAAGGAAAGCTGTTCTATAAATCTAACATATAATTATTATAATCATTATGGCTATTAGTTTCTGCTTAAGATTCAAGCTAAATTAGATAGTGCCAGAATATAGATGGGATTGGGGAAGAAGAGTAATTGCTGATGACATACTGCAGAGACACGGAGTCAGCTATTTCCATTGCTTCCAGAGTCTCCGGAGAAGGAAAGTGCTATTGTTGCTGCTGTTGCTTCACAGATCTGATCTGATTGTGTTACGTTACTTTAAAATGCAAACACACACACTTTTAAAAAAAATAACCAATTAGTAACCCAGACAATTATTAGTGGTGTTTATATATAACAGCTGATTCAGTGCCTAGTACAGTGTCTTGCACAGAATGGTTACTTTGTAAGTGCCCACTGAGGAAGCAACACCACAAAGCTTCTTCCANCCCACTGAGGAAGCAACACCACAAAGCTTCTTCCATGTTCTATTGCATTTTGCTACTTGCTACAGTGAGAGCTTGAAATATGGGAAATAACAGCATTAATGTTATGAAATGCAGAGCAGAAGAAATATTTAAACTCGCAGCATTAGCAAAACCCCAAGATACATCCTTACTTTAACCATAAAGTCTACACGTGCATTTGCCAAAAAAGTGCCCAGGTGAGCAGACTGTATAAAAGTAACGAACCAAATTTCCAACCATGACGCTCATAACTGCATGCACTAGTGTTTTTCTGATTATCAAGTTCTACTTACGCTGTTATTTCTTGAACTTGAGACCTGCCTTTGGGACGTTTTTACTCGGTGGTAAAACCACAAGTTGCAAAGAGGGCCCAGGTGTTTCTGTTTGGGCATAAACCCAGGTGTTCCCTGGAGGCGGGCGGCCTTGCCAGCCCAGAAGTTTGAGCCTCAGAGTCCATTAGGCAACCTTAGAATAACCTTGGCTATACAGAGTGAGATGAACCCGTCTCTGGCTCACAGTAATTGGGGTGGGGACACAAAGGAGAGGGGCTGGTCAACTCTGACCTCCCACAGAAAGACTGGAGACTGTAGATCTCGACAACACCTGGCCTTCTTACCTAGACTTCTGCAGGAACCAGCCACAGTTTGGGAGGTGACAAGAGCAGGAATTTATTTCGCTAATATTAATCATGAAAGTTATAATAATTAATTTATAGTAAGTAAAACTAATACATGCCGAGTACTTCAACTTTACACATGAATCGTGTATAATTCTCTAATTCTCACAACAATGCTGTGAGATTGTGATTATTATTATTACCTTGTTAAAATTTCTGAATATTTCACTGAAGCTAACTCATATACATAATTTAAACACTGAAATAGTACAAGACCTCTAGGGAGGCCTCCACTCTCACCTCACTCTCTCTCCACCCCCAAGTCTCACTCCCCAGAGTCAACCACTTGTTTTAGTTTTTCTCTTATCACCCAGTGACATCTGTATACTACAACTATACACCCATTTCTTGATTTTTTGATGTACACATTCTCTATCGACTTTTCACTACACATGATCAGGACAGTGTCCCCACATGGCTGGGCTTTGCCTACGTGTACCCCTCCCTGGGTTGAATCCTTGTTTCCTAAAACCTATGTTTCTTTTGCTGGTTTATTCTGCTGTTTGTGTGGAGAACATCATCAGGTAATCTCCCAAAATATGCAGAAAGTTCTCCACTTTGCAGCTTCCCACACACGCCTGCCTTCAGAGTACCTGGCTTCCGAAGTTCCAGAGCCTTTCCCGGGTTCCGCAGCTCAGGTCAGCTTGCTCCTTGCAGCCTTCTCCCCTGCAGGCCCTTAGCAGAAATAAGATGCAACTCAAGCAGGTCACTTCCTTTCATCCAGATGTTCTCAATTGCCAACATTTGGTCGACATCTCTCATCTGCTGTCATCTTGCTTGTTTTTTGTCCTTATTGATTTCTACTAGACTGTGATTTTTAAGATTTCCTCGCTCTCATTTTAGTGGGATTTCCACAGGAAACACAAATAAAAGAGGCATAGGTTCACTCTGCCATATTTAATTAGAAGACCCTCAGGCCAATTTTCAGATACGAATGAAAGCGGAATCTGAAACAGGTTAAGTAACTTGCCCGAGGCCACACAGCTGCCACATGGGGAAGCCGAGCTGGAATTAAACTTGGAGATCAGTTTGACTGTAAGGGCACCACCTGCCATGCCTCACCAAGACCAGATGCCCACCCTTCGGGAAGCTCCACGATGGTCCCAGCAACCTGAGGCCAGAGAGGCTACAGACTCCTTGAGGCTGGCCGGCACTGAATGGCGAGGGGCCACTGCCCGCCTCGGAGCTGAGCCCTGAGTCACAACTGCAGCTCAGGCCCTCATGAAAGTGCATTTACATCATATTTATGCCATGTTTGACCCAAGTCTGTTATATGTTTTAAGCCGTCTAAAGGTTTCTATTACATACCCACTTATAAGTGGGGGATGTCTCTGAGCCTGTGCTGCCACCTAAACAAGAAAAATCTGGCAAGGAACATGGGCAGTAGTTCTCAGCCTATATCACATTATGGAAAAATAATCACAATCAAAACTAAACATACAGCCTTATGGCTATTGACACATTTTTAGTGTTTCTGTATACTCTGTATATAATTGTACTATATAGATTGTAGATGTGGTCTCTGGTCAGAGCTGTTGACATCAGAATAGCACATGGGCCACAGGCTGCCCTCAGGAAATGCTGCAGGGAGATCAGCCACAGAAGCATCACCTGTGCCATTTTCCAGTAAATGTGCTCCAGACACGTGCTCGACATTTATTATCACGAGACGGAGATACATGGTAGGGAAGTTATTGGAGGTGGAGAAGCCTTTGACCAAGCAAAGAGCAAACCACCACTCCTAGTCTCTAGATAACCCCCAGAGGGCTTTATCACTTATAAATGGAGTCTTCAGAATGTTGTCTGGCCCCTTCCTTTGGGGCTCATGAATGCCAAGTGTCCCTGGGTTTTCCCCATATTTCATATGCCTTACCCAGGTGAGTGGTTTTACGTTAGAGCACAAGGAGTACTGTCCATTAATCTGGCAGATTCTCTTTCCTTTCTCATTCATTCAACAAATATTTACTGAGTACGCATTCTATGCAGGCATCGTTCTGGGCAAAAAAAGAAGACAAACCTGCCCTCGTGGAACTCACATTTTGGTGGAGGAAACAGACCAGGCAGAGTTTACTTTCCTCAGTTGACTTCCAAGAATATAGCAGAAATTCAAGTCAGGAGGCCACAGACTTTATGGAAAACATATTGCTATAATACTGGAGAAAAATTGCTTTTACAAAAACCAGATTCTGAAATCTTGAAGCTGGAAGCCCATACAATTTCCTTACCAGACCCAGGGCTT
>NC_048226.1:39898258-39951396 GCF_002007445.2 Ailuropoda melanoleuca
ACAAACCAAAGAGGAGGAATGTTTGGATAAGGGAGAGAAAATTCCTGGCTCAGGAAATCCAGGAAGGCTTCGGGAAAGAGGCCACAGAACCAGCTGGGCCTTAAATGATGGTTAGGATTTCAAGAGGCAGACATGGAATGAGAGCGTTTTAGAAAGAACATCTAATCATCGAACTTTACATCAGAAACCAGGGATGTACTGTATGGTGACTAACATAATATAATAAAAAAAACCATTAAAATAAAAAAAAGAAAGAATATCTAGCTCAGAAAAAAGGTGGGGGTGCAAAGATGAGGGGTTTCTCCCAAGGAGATGAGAGACCCTGACTGAAGGGTGGGTGGCAGCAAGCTGGGAAGGAAGGCCTGGAGTTCGGTCATTGATGGTCCCAAATGCCAAGTGTGGTAGCAGGAAGTCACTGAAGATTTCTGAGTCGAGCAATCACATGACCATATCTGTGCTTTGGAGTTTTTACAGGTGAGGGAGTGAGTGCGGAAGGGTAAGATTTTAGGGACGTTCTACTGCTTCCTATGAGTCCCAGTTGAAGACGTAGATATTATCCCCTTCCTTCACGTTCTTCCCTCTCCCCACATCCCTGCTGCCCGCCAACCATGCAATCCACAGATGCTCAGCATCTCAATGTTGACAGGGGCTGGAGGGGAGTCCAGCCCCCATGGAGGCTTTCCTGAAGACTGGGAAGTGGCATGAGCCCTGCTCCCAGGAAGAGAGCCACAGAGCACAGGTGTGCTATGATAGGAAGTATTAGAGCTGCCGATTTATCAAAGTCTGGGGTGGTGATGATTATCACTGGGCATGTTCACCATCAGAAAGGAGAAGATGATCAGATAAGAAAACCCACTTGACAACAATCTCCTTTCACCTGTACTTGTTTCTGGGTATGTGCTGTTCTAAGAAGAACATTTGGTCCCTTTTTCGGTGAACTTGATTCCCCTGAGCCAGCTGTTTCTTCTTTCTCATATCACACAACGTGGGAGCTGGATAGAACTGAAGAGCCGTTTTGCCAATTCCCTCATTTAATGGAGAAGCGGAATGACTTGTCCACCTGCAATCAGCCAAGTTAGAACACAACCTTTTAAAAACATATAAAATATAAAAGCTGGAGGAGGGTCCCTACCATTCCCTCTATACACTTGGAAGCGGGGGTGGGGAGGCTTCCCTGTCACCCATGTCCACAAGCCTGTTGGATGCCCAGGAGGGACCAGCTCCGGCCGCAGTGTGGGCTGCGGGCCAGTGGCAGAGCCCCTCTACACCAGGTGAAATGTCGACAATACCTCTGACCGTGGCAGCAGGCGACCTGCCCACAGGGCCTGGCCTAGATGTCCCCAGCCCTGGCCTGACTCCTATTTTCACTCCTCTTAAAAACAGAAACGTAATGGAATTATAAACTGTTTAGAAGGGAATTTAACATTAAGAAAATGCAACTTATTCTGCTTGGCCTATACCAAAATACAAAGAGATTGGTGTGAAATCGCTTCCTCAATGAGAACCAAGTGAGACACGCTCAGTGGCTTCCCGGCGGGGGTGAGAAGGAGTTCTTCCTCTCTCTCTCTCTCTCACTCCCCCTGAGTCCTTGTGAAGAACCACCACACGTCGCGTAAAGTCCCTGCTGATGAAGAGTTCAGAGTTTATCGCTGTGCCCGGACACCTTTTCCAAGTGAGGGCCGCTGGCCTCGCCGTTTCAAAATATCCCCTCAGGACTTAACTGTCTTGTGCTTCGAGTTAAACTTATAAAGGAGAAAAGATAAATAAGGCAAGGAACGCTGGAAGTTCTGGGCAGATTTTCCTTGGACTTGGGCTTTGTCTAATCATCTGTGGTAAATCTCCAGGCTTTGGAGCCAGACCTTCTATTTCCAGAACAGTGTCCGTCAGCCTGAGGGCAGAGCCTTGGTTTGGCTCCTGGTTTAGAGAAGCAAGGCAAGGCCCCCAGCCTCAAAACAACCTCGTGTTAGAAAACATTGAAGCCTGAAGGACTGGGCTTCCTGAGAGTAAGATAAAGACAGACCAGAGAACTATGTCACCCAAGCAGCCCACTTTATGAGAGAGGATGAGGGCTGGACAGTAGGAAAGTAGTCTTCTGCCTAATACTGATGTCAGCTGTGGCTAATTGGATATAATGCATTCCACATAAGGAATTTTAATTTTTCTAAAAGCCCCATTTTAAAAAGCAAAAAGAAACAGAGAAATTAATTTTAATATTTTCACTGTATCCAAAAAATGATTATTTCAATATGTTGCCATGATAAAAACAATTAGGGAGAGATTTTACATTCTGTTTTGTCCTAAATCTTCAAAATCTGATGTGTATCTTACACTTAGAGCACATCTCATTTCAAACGAGCCACATTTCAAGTGATGAACAGCCACATGTGATTAATGGCCACTGTGTGGAACCCTTATAATCCTAGGACAGCAGTGTTCTGAAGAGGCTGCCTGCCTAATGGGGTAGGGGCAACAGTTCGGTTCTCCGGGAAGATGCCACCTCACAGTCTCGACAGGGTTTGTTTCATCTTCTCCCTGACCCTGTGAACTGGAGATTACTCTCTCCTGATTAACAATAAGGAAGCAGAATCAGTAGTCTAAAGGCTGGGCCAAAGTCACACGATGAAGGAGTGGATATGGGATTCAAGCCCAGGCCTCCTGACTCCTCATGCTGGCCATGCAGTGTTCTGGAAGAGCCCCACTTCCAGGAGACAATTTTTTGAAGCTCCAGAGGACTCTGGGTGACATCATTCTGTCTGGTCCCACACAGATTTCACCCTCTTTTTAGAAGATCGATGACACATCAACCCAACGGAGATGCACATCTGTGCATATTATCCAGGATGGTTTTTAGAAATGTGAGGTTAGTGGGGCACCTGGGAGGCTCAGTCAGTTAAGCATCGGCCTTCGGCTCAGGTCATGATCCCAAGGTCCTGGGATCAAGCCCTACATTGGGCTCCCTGCTCAGCGGGGAGCCTGCTTCTCCCTCTGCCTGCTGCTCCCCTTGCTTGCGCGCTCGCTCGCTCACTCACTCTCTCACTCTCAAATAAATAAAATCTTTAAAAAAAATAGAAATGTGGGATTAGGTGGGAAGGTGGATTCAAGCAGGCTGGTTTTGGAGTCCCTCTGGAGCGCCTTCTCCCTTCACCCCTCTGCTGGGCTTTTATCCTAGACTCACTCACTACAGACCTCTCCCAGCTCCTCACATCCCCCTGGTACCTTTGGGCTGAGGGTCATTACCTGTGTGCACTGCTCTCTGCGTACGTGATGAGGTGTGCTCAGCTGTTAGACTCGGGGTCCCTGCAGCAGATGTAACAGCGGCCTTCTGGAGAGAACGCCTAGACCTGAAGAGGGCAAATAAGTGGAGCAGCTGTTCAGAAGATAGAGGGGGACTTTCATATCATTTCCCTTCACGTCTACTGGTCCAGGTCAGTAGTGTTCTGGAAATGCATCCTCCATTCAAATCTAAACAACAGGGCATTTACCATTTCATCTAAATAGTGCCCAAGGCTTAGGCCTGGGTAAGTTCTGTCTACCATAATCAGTTCTGCTGCCGACTCAGAGATAGGATCCCCCAGGTGGCAGGGCCATGGGGCATTGTGGCATGTGGCTGCAGATAGAGTAAGGCTCTGTCCACTTATTTCCTATCTACCTCCCCGCTACTCCCCATCCCCTCCCCCCCCCCACAAACACTCTACAAATCAACACCTGGCCACATCTCCTACCTGCCAAGTCTTGCTCTGCCCTGAACACCGGGTTAAGATATCAGTTGGGGGACTCTCTCTGGGAGGTCCCAATGTCCCTCCCTCTTCCCCATCACCCTCTGTCTCTGCACGTGCGCACAGCCTGGACCCAGCACAAACTCATCCCTTAACTGAGGTCCTTTGCCTTCAAAGAGTTCTCTGAACAATGGCCAGCCCGTGCTCACCAGAGTGCAAACATCGCTCCCCTCTCTGCTCCCTGAAAGGCCATATGGAAACTCCCCCTCATTTGTTGGCCCACATCTGACGGAGCAAAGGGCTTTTATCTCAGAAGGAAAGAGCCCAGTTCTGAGCAGCAACCACGCCCCTAAGCACACACAAAGTCAAAAAGACATTTGTCCAAAAGGCCTGTCAGAGAAGTTTTGTGTGTGCGTGTGTGTTTTTAAAAGAATTTTCTCTTCCCGCCAAAATGTCTGTACCAGCAGCGGAAGGTCCGTGGAGAGCCTGCCATCTGACCTGCTCGGCAGGTCCCTAATTGCATCCCATCTGGTGTCTGGCACAGACAAAGGCCACCGGCCCAGCTCCGCCAAGGCCACCGGCCCAGCTCCGCCCCCAGCCTTTCTCCTGGCCGTTTTGTGCGTTCTTGCAGCATGCGCTGGGCCTCACCCCCCCTCCGCCCCCGGCTCAGGCCCGATGGGGCGCACTGCTAGCGGGCACCAGGCCCATGGGCCTCCCAGGCACTCAGACCTGGTGCACAGCACAGCTCGGGGGAGGAGGACAAAGGCCTCGCCTGGTGCCGACGGCCTGCACTTCGAGACGGGCACTGTGCACATTTTGTGAGCCAAATTCTGACAGGTGACGGCGGGGGGACTGGCTCTCAGCCAGAGAAAGGGGACGGACCAGCCCTAGGACCCCATCAAGTGTTGGCAGTATGCATTAAAATGCCCTTGCCTCTGACTCAGCAATTCCCAGCTCCTAGGAACGTCCCAGACTGCAACTCAGAAGGGCCCAGAGACAAAGGTGCCAAAGGTTCCCAGCACCCCCGCGCCCCCCCCCCCGCCTTTTTGCAAAACAGCAAAAGCTTGGAAGCAACTCTAACAATTAAGAATGGGCTGGGCTGCAGAAATTGTGGAATGTACACACTATAAAATACTGGGTAGTGATGAAAATTGATTCTGGAGGCCTGTGTGTGTTGGCATCAAAGGATAGCCACAAAAACATTCTTAAATTTAAAAAGCCAGTAACAAAATAATATATATAATATCATCCTCTTTCCTTATAAAATATCGTGTAAATTTATATACACATGCACGAATGTGTGTATCTCTGTATGTAGAAAAAAATATACGTACCTGTTAACCGCTTATTTCTGGATTTTGAGTTTATGGCTGAGTTTTCTTCTTACTTTTGATTATCTGTATTTTCTGACTTTTACACATTTTCGGTAATTGTATAATAAAGAAATTTTTTTAAAAGATTTTATTTATTTATTTGACAGAGATAGAGACAGCCAGTGAGAGAGGGAACACAAGCAGGGGGAGTGGGAGAGGAAGAAGCAGGCTCCTAGCGGAGGAGCCTGATGAGGGGCTCAATCCCGGAACGCCAGGATCACACCCTGAGCCGAAGGCAGACGCTTAACGACTGCACCACCCAGGCGCCCCAATGAAGAAATTTTTAAAATGAATGCCAGAGTCAGCTCTCTCATTTATTTATAAGGATTATCTAAAGCCATGGACTCGATGAAGTCACCTGAAGGAAAACATAGAGAAGGCTCCAGGGCAGAGGCCCAACGACACCAATATTTGGAAGTTGGGGGTAAGAGAAGGTGGACACAGGAAAGGAAACTGAGGGGCAGCGAGTAAGAAAGGAGAAAACCAGAAGGATTCCAGAGGCCAAGTGAACAAAGTGGCTCAGGCAAACGAGAGAGACACTGTCACAGGTCCCTCAGAGGTCAGATAATAAGATGAGCACAGCAAATTGCGCAATGGTTGGCAAGATGGAATTTTATCAGGATAAGAGGGAAGGTGAGGAAGTGGAGTTTTGCTGTGAAGAAAAGGCAGAAACATGGGAAATGGAGAGTGTTATCTGCTGAGGGAGGCTTTTTTTTTTTTTTTTAAGGTGGGAGCTATTTCAACACTGTCATAAGGATGACAAGAACGGTCAAGTAGCGAGGGATGCTGGGGAGAGAAGGGAGGGTGGTGAGGGCAACAAGCTTGGTGGCGAGGGGCCTCCAGCTGTCTCTCTTCAAGGAGGAAAAAGCACCAAAAAGCACTGCAACAGGTGGGCCCGATGCAGGCAGCTTGGGAGGCGTGGCCGGGAAAAGACGAGGTGTTTCCACACCCGTTCTAGACTTTTTTTTTAAATAAATGTATAAAAAGGAGCAAGCTGTGAGTGAAGGGAAGTCTGAGGAGAGAGATGAGCATGACCTCCTCAGATGGGAGAGAGTCACCTGTCCAGGGCTGCAGGGAGGACTGCTTGAGGCCTGTGGCATCCGTGCACGTTTTACAGAAGGTCAGTTAGCATGGCTGTGTGTTTGCCTCCAGCCCCACTGCAATGCTCTGACAGCGAGGGGGCTTCCCAGGGTGAGCAAGGAGAGGGCCAGGGCGTGGGTGAATGCTGCCCTGCAGGGAGGCTCTCTCCTCCAAGCATCCTTTCCCCGCCGGCGGCGTGCTGTAGCCCTTTGCTGGCAATGGCTCCTCCCAGCCCTGTCTAAAGCCTATTTAGCGACTGTAAGACTTAATTTAGGGGTCTGCAGGCTCCAAAGGGCTGAGGGGGGTGCCGTCCCTAGGCACATGAATTGTAATTAGGTATCTGTTCTAAAATTAAAGTAGGAGTTCCTTGAAGGCTAGGAGTGGGTTATCTTTATTTCCTGAATTCTTGGTACAGAACTTAAAAAGTAGGAGCTCAATACATAGGTGTTGAAGGAAGGGAAGGAAGAGGATGGAGGGAAGGAGAGAGGAAGGCAAGGAGGAAAAAGTTTCCCTGTTTTAGAATTGAGGAAATCAAAACTCTGACTTCAAACCCTGCTTATAAAACCCACCAAGAGTTACATATTAATATTGGTCATATTATCAAATACATGATTTGCGCTCGAGGGACCCTGCATACGATTTGCTCATGCTCATTGTCCTAGTGTAATTATTCATGGACTCATCAGGGGACACTAGTTATTCATGGACTCATCAGGGGACACTAGTTATTCATGGACTCATCAGGGGACACTGAGTTCAAACTGGGGCTGGTTACTTGAGTGAAAGCTCTCAGAACAATCTGCAAACTGAAAATTCATGATTTTTCATGGTTTTCATATGGATCAGCAAGTTTCTCACTTTTGACCATTCCACGACCCCACTATATATGACACGTAGGTGTGAACTGAGCTATATCTGTTTAAAAACATTTTGCTATTTTTATATTTTGTTAATATTTTATTGATTACACATACCAAACAAAACTGAAATCATTTTTACAGCTTTTTTGAGGTATGATTTACATACCACAAACTTTGCTCATTTTACTTGTCCAATTCAATAATATTTGGTAAATTCTCAGCTGTGAAACCAAACTATAATATTTGGACTAATTTTATTTATCAGCAGGAAATGATGTATATCTTCAGCTTTCTATTAACATGAATTATTTAATGCACACAACTCTGTCCCCAAATATACACTCTGTAACTCTCCTCTCTCTCTTTTGTTCAATTTTGTAATAACTTATATCTCTCAGGAAATGACTTCATCTCAACTCTTAAGATAATAGATGGGAATTGTAAACCAACAATCATATTCTTGAGCATGATAATACTTTGGTATTTTTTTCCCAGGACACACTCCACCTTATGTTTTCGCAAAAAGGGGGGGGGATGTATCACAAATGAGAACATCTCTCTCTCCTCACATGGCAGGAGAAGGACCGTAGCTGACAACTGGTGATTAATTACACGGCCCAGAGACGTTCTTCCTCTGGGTTCCTCGGCTCCGGCTCTCCCAAACGTTCCACCTTCTCAGCCAGCTCCTCGCACTTGTGGCTGTTACTAAATAGATATCCTGACTTGCCATTTAAGCCATTTTCTCTGGATTATCAAAGAAGAAAATCCATGTGGCTGCTGGGAGTGCAGTGGGCCTTGTTTTCCCACGGACCCTTTGTTCTTTCCCACAGCTCACATTCTGTGTGAGGATTTGGTGTTGGAAACCACTGACCACCTGCTCCTTCATCACAGACCCTAAAAAGACACCAGCATGGGGCCCTGAAACGTACCACTACCATGTTCCTTCACATTTAATGTTGTAGAATCAACTCCCTGCCAGCTAATACGAGGGCAGTTTCTGATATCAATGTGCCAAGAAAATAGCAACAAGAGCTAAATCCTAACTTCTCATCAAGCCATCCAAGAACATCGACAACAAAAGCAAGTGTCTAGAAGAGAGTAAAAGTCAGAGATCTTTTTAGAAAAGATCTCCAGCAAAAAAACTCTAGAGATGAATTTTTTGATCCAAGAGCCCCAGGAGTGGTTCCCAAACATTTAGATGTAAGATTTCAAAAATATTGGGTGTTTGGAGAAGTGATACATTTGGAGTCTGGTATATTTTGCCAAATAAAGATTTCTTCATTGTTTTAAAAAGAAAGATTATTATTTGAATACCCCCAAATAAAAAGAACATGTTCACAGAATGATTATCCTATAAATTAATTAAATTTTGTTTTACCTAAAAAAGTCTTATGCCCACCTACTTTTCTCAAATAAGAGTGTACCAAGAGTCAAATAAGATAGAATCATCTTTCATATAGACAATGGAATTAGAAGGACATTTTATAATTCTTTACTCAGATCAAAAAATTAGTCAAAGCAATCCCAAACTGAATACTAGAATTCAGGCAATATAAATGGTCTAATGAATTCCAAAGAATCTATGTTCTTATCCTGTTCCTGCTACCCCTTAATTTGTATTATGGCCCAGGGAAATTATTCCCTATGCCACTCTTTCTCCATCAGCAAACCTGAGAAAACATTCATCTTTATAAGCGCATTATAAAAATCTCAGTGAGAGAAACCAGTGAAAGGACTCATACCACACAAATAAGGTACCACTAGATCTAAAGTGCTCAGTAATTACAGTAAGTTTAGATGCTACTATCATACCTATTCTCCACATTCATTTATGACTCCCTGGTGACATCATATACTTTCTCCTTCAGAAAGTGACCAGTAAACCAAACATAAAAGTATAAATTAAATTTACTACTTCTAGCCAGTTAAGTGAGGGTTCTAAACCACCTACTGTCGAGTGCCTGCTCTCCCTTGGTCCTGTGAGGGGCAGAGACAAACCCCGCTGCAGTCCTTGCAGGGGATCAGACATGGACACAAAGCACAGGCTCTCCACACCGAGGGTGTGGGACAGGCTTGGCACAATGTTTGGGGACAACAGGGGGAAAGTATTTGCTCCTGCCTCTCCCACAATCCCAGCCTTCTTTCGCTTTCCTCAAACATTTTCTGTTTAACTTTTCCTTTTGAAATGATTTCACACTGAAAGAAAAGTAGCAAAAATGGACTTTCATAAAGCTCTTCAAACCAAGCAGTTGGGTTCACCAACTGCTGACATTTTAGCCACATTTGCTTTATCATTCTATCTCCTTCCCCCTTTCTGTATGTGTACACGCACACACACATTTTCCTTAAATTATCTGAGATTTGCAGACATTATACTTCTTTGTCCCTAAATACTTGAGTGAATATTTGCTAGAACAAAAATAGTCATTTATACAACATAGTACAATAATCAAAATTATGAAATTTAACACCGGTACAATACTGTTATTTAATCTATGAATTTTATTCAAGTGTTGCTAATTGTTATAGACTGAATGTATCTCCCCAAAATTTATACGTTGCAGTCCTAAACCCAATATGACCATATTGGAGATGGGGCCTCCTAGGAAGCAATTAGGGTTAAATGAGATCATAAGAGTGGGGCCCTGATCCTTATAAGAGCAGACACCAGAGAGCTCTCTCCCTCTCCTTATCTGAGCACAAGCACAGAGGAAAGGTTATGTGAGGACACAGGAGAAAGTGGTCCTCTACAAGCCAGGAAGAGGACCCTCAGCAGCAAAATGGATTTGCAGGTACCTTGATCTTGGATTTTGCAGCATCAAAAACTATGAGTAAATAAACATTTGTTATTTAAGCCTTCCACTGTATGGTGGTTTGTCATAGCAGCTGAAGCAGACTGATACGCTAATGGTGCCAATGTCCTTCGTAGCAATGTTTTTTCTTGCCCAGCAGCCAACATTCCCAGAACTCTTAAAGCCCTTTATCTCTACCCTTCCTTTACACAGGAAGCACTACCACTTGTTTTTGCTAAACTTTTCACATTATGTGTTCATCTCTCTGGGGAAGCCTTAAGCAATGTGAATCTTCGCTTTTGTCTTGCACATCTGTGACTGCTACGGCCTCCACAGGGTCCTGCACACAGGACGTTCTCATGAATATTTGTCGGTTAATTGAATGGGAATAACTTTTAATTACTAGCTGCATTATGGCTTAGCGCCAATGGTCATTAAATAAACCACACCTCAGTGGCCTCTCTCATTCTGTTGCCAGAACAAATTTCCCGATTGTTCCATGGGAATAATACAAACTATATCTTATTCACACAGAGGCTCTAGTTTATAAAAATAATTCTTTGGTGGGGCGCCTCGGTGGCTCAGTTGGTTAAGCATCTGCCTTCGGCTCAGGTCATGATTCCAGAGTCTTTGGATCGAGTCCTGCATCAGGCTCCCTGATCATTGGGGAACCTGCTTCTCCCTCTGTCTGCAGCTCCCCCTGCTTGTGTTTCAGTCTCTCTCTCTCTCTCTAACAACTAAATAAATAATCTAAAAAAAAATTCTTTGATCATGCTCAGAGATGGATAAGCTCCCAAATTCCTTCAGATAAAGTTCAGTCTCTTTCCAGGATTTTAAACCCCCTTCAGGAGCTGAGCCTAATGTGCATTTTCATTGTGTTATTACTTACTCTGCACTCCACACTTACACCAAAGTGGGCCACTTGTCATTCCCTATGAATGTCCTTCGCTTTCCATTCTCCACCCTTTACTCATTCTTATTCTCTCTGCCTAAAATGCAATTCCTCCAACATCATTGACCGAAATTACCCTCTAGCATGGAACCCAACGTTGGAGTAGAGCAAAACTGAATTGTTCTTCCATATACGCATATGTGCATTTATTCCACAAAAATTTATTGAGCACTTACTATATGCCAAGTACTGCACTATGTGCTCAAACTACCGTAGTGAATGAGACTGATAAGATTTCCTGCCTTCTTCATCATCCTTGCCTCTGCTAGTTGGACAAAATATTCTGAGAATTTGAGCAAGTTTTCTATTTAGAATGACTTGTCTTCCTGATGTGATAATACAACAGTTTGTCATTTGGCCAACAAGAATGCCTCGTCTTTGGAGGCCATTCGGTGGGTGATAGGCATATACCCATCATTAGCTCATTTTATGCTGTCTCAGAGGTTCCCCTTTTAGGAAAAAGGACACTGAAATTCGGAAAGGTTAAGTTAACCGACCAAGACTGATGTCAGATATAGATGAGAATCCTGGCCTTGCAACCCCCTGTCCAGTGTCACCACCTCCAGAAACCAGATGTGGAGGAGGGATAAGCAATATTAGCTCTACTTTATAAGTGAGGAAACTCATTTAAGCACAGTGGATGTCAGAATTTGCTGTAAAAGAAATGCAACCTAGTGGTATTTGGAAATCAAATTCAATATTACTTCTTCCACCAAGATAACATAAATCATATACCAACATCTTGAGAAAAAATAAACTGCTTGCTGCAATTTATTTGAATTCGTAACTTCAATTGTTGGTGAATTGGCCTTGCTTTATCAATACTTAAAATTTTAACAACTAACCCTGTAATTCATTAAGCCAGTAAAAAATTCAAACGCAAGTAATTCTTCCATAGTTCCAGTCTTGTCTTATACTATTAAAGTAACTTAGCATTTCAGATAATTTGGGGAGAAAACACCTCTCATAATCCACAAATTCTAACATATCCACTGTAGCTTGAAAGTGTTTCCTTCCAGTTTTTTACCAGACACAAAAATTTTACATTACTACAGTTGTAGTTCTCATACTCTGCTTTTATTTTTTCACCTGATATTCTCTTCATACTTTTCTGTGTTTCTACATAGTCTAAAAATAGAACAGGGTTTGGAATCAGAAGACCCAAATTCAAAATGCAGCTCTACCACATACCACTTACCTACAAGGGCACACGTAGATCTTATGGGGCTCAAAGCTTTTACAATTTGGGGGGGGGGTTCTTAAAGAATACTAAATTCAGAGTAGAATTAACTAATTTTGTGGAATGAAAAAGGAAATCGCAACACATTTCTGGAGATTTGGAGATTTCTATCTTTTCTTCTGAGCTCTCTTCAGACAATTTACCAGAAATGCTTGTACAGAAATGCTCTGATTATAATCTGGTTTCTCCTCCTACCCCCCACACCGTGTGACTCCTGAACTCTCAGGGGACCTGCAAGTGGGGGCCCTAAAGCTTAAGCTTCATTTGCTTTACAGTAAATCCATACCTGCCATTATGATCTTGGGCAGATTGCGTAACCTCTCTGGTCCTCAGTTTGCTCATCTATAAAATGGATAATAGTTATCTGCAGAGGTTGCTCTGAGAACCAAACGAAATAATGCAGAAATCAGTGCTGGGAGCCATGCGGCACCACACAGCCTGGTTATTATTCCCCTAAAGCCAGTAATCTGGAGGCAGAGGCTAATAATGGGACACCATACCTGTTCCCGCTCCTCACAGACCCTATTTCCCTTCCTGTTAGATTATTGTCATTTTTCAACAATCCATCCCTTTCTTATGTCAGTTGAATGGATTTTTAGACTAATAGGTTTTGTTAGTTTTTTACAAACCCTTCTCTAGCAATTTATAGCTCAAAATAGGAATTAAGTAAAGCAACTCTTTATCCAGGTCTTCTTAATTATTTCTTGTGAAAACAATGCCTAATAAAATTTGATTTGGGGTTTTGCTTTTTGAGGGTTTGTTTCATTTGTTTTTTGTTTGTTTGTTTTTGGTTGTTTGGGGATGTACTAAAGCAATTACAGAAAGTTAGAGGACGCAAGAGATTCAACGGCTCTGGCCTGTGAGCAGACGGGCCATTCATAACTTTGTAATTTCCAATTTGGGGCAGCCTCAGATGAATTTCCTGCCCAAGCTGGTCTACTTAGGGAACAAAAGCTTAGAGATATGTCTGTTTCACGCCCCATTGGCAGTGCACACTGCTCAGGGCTGGCCTCTCTGGTGGCCTGTATTCATTGGAGGGACTCACCGCCCTCTCCTCAATCTGGCTTTTACAAATCACTACAGGGAAATCCAGTGTAGACAACACAGACAAGCTTTCCTTCAAACCACCAGGACTCTGCCACAACCTTTTTTATCTTGTAAGTAACCCGTAAAGGTTTCAATTAACTATTTTCTGTTGTTGCTTCCTCACCAGGAAAGGTCCCCTTTGCTGGGGCAACTTTCCCAAAATGCTACGAAAACTCTGAAAAGTTGTCCCTAAGTCATTTATACCACAATTTACAACATAGATCCCTCTAAGGATCATGTTCATATGGCTGTTTTTTACCTGACATCCTACAGGCTCTGGCAAACAGGGATTAATTAGGTACCTGTGAAATAATACACAACCTGGGGAAAGGTGCTAATACCCCAACAGGCAAGAGAATGAGTGTCTCATTCCATTTTAAACAACTAACCTTGGGCTGTAGCCCTGCCTTTGTGAAAGAAATCCTTCTACAATTAGAGCTGCTCCAACCTCAGTTCAGCCACCTTCTCTTACACGATAATGGAAGAAGGGATGAGCAGGAAGAAGTGCAAGGTGGGGCGGAGAAACAAACCAGAAAAGGAGGCTTGGTACCATCTTACAAGCAGATCTGGGACAAAAGAGCGGGGAAATGGGCTGCATGCCACCTCTGAGTACTGGAGAGAGGAAACAAGTTCCCAGTTAACTCATTTTGTTTTTTGAAGATTTTATTTATTTATTTGAGAGAGAGCACGAGCCAGGGGAGAGGCAGAGAAGCAGACTCCCCGCTGAGCAGGGAGCCCCGAGGGCAGGGGGGTGGGCAGGGCACGGGATCATGACCTGAGCCCAAGGCAGGCACCTAACCGCTTAACTGACTGAGCCACCCAGGCGCCTGCAGATACCTAACTTTAAAGAGAGGGTTGTGAGGTACAGCTGTTACTTCCCAAGATTTCGTTAAATAAAATTCTCTTTCGTATTTAGAAAAGAGTATAAGGTTTAAAATATACTTGGAGAGGGCACCTGGGTGGTTCAGTCAGTTAAGCATCTGACTCTTGATCTCAGCTCAGGTCTGGATCTTGGGATCGTGAGTTCAAGCCTCGCACTGGGCTCCATGCTGAGTGTGAAGCCTACTTAAAAAATATATATATATGTATATACACACACACACACACACACACACACACACAGAGACACACACTTGGATATAATTGAATACTTACAAGGAAATTTCCTTAAACACTGAAAGTAAATGTCTAGTAATTGTGCATTCTTTAAAAGCTAGAATTGACCTCAATTTTTATTTTTTTTATTTTTTTTATTATTATTTTTTTAAATTTATTTATTCGACAGAGATAGAGACAGACAGCCAGCGAGAGAGGGAACACAAGCAGGGGGAGTGGGAGAGGAAGAAGCAGGCTCATAGCGGAGGAGCCTGATGTGGGGCTCGATCCCATAACGCCGGGATCACGCCCTGAGCCGAAGGCAGACGCTTAACCGCTGTGCCACCCAGGCGCCCCTGACCTCAATTTTTAAACTAAATTTATAAAAGTGGGAAAAAATATATCTGCTTAATCAACTTTTGATTCTGTGGTAAACTCCATGCTTCCGCTGTTCTCAAGATCTTTGGCTCGCCTATTTACACTCCAGCCCAAGGGCATGAGAAATTTGTACTAATTCCTACTATTGGCTCTTCCCAAAACTTCAGCAGAGGTTTATTCTCTATATCTTGAATTTTGGCTCCTATATTCTTCAAACATTAGACTGAGCTGATTTGGCTTTTATCTGTTAACATCAATGTAGCTTGATGAAGGGTGATTCCTAATAAGAAGAGTGTGCCCAAACCCATGCCTAGGGAAAGTGCTTCCCACCTACACATACATGGATGTCTATTTACTGGATGAATGAATGAATGGTAGAGAAACCCTCTTCTGTGCTAAAAAAAAGTTGTGAAAAATTAGAATGAAACTAAAATAATGTAATGGGGGGGGAGGAGTATTTAAGATGAAGTCCACCTTAAAAGGGGCTTTCTGGACAGCTTCTTTTCATCGACTACAATTTCTGAGCATGTTATGTTGAGCCCTTTAACCGAAATTTGCCCGTGGACAAACCTCTGCGAAACACTGCAATGGGAGCCTAATATGGGAGGCTGGATAATGACCTCCAAGAATATCAATGTGTGAATTCCCAAAACTCCTAAAGCATGTTACCTTACGTGCTAAAAAGGAGTTGGCAAATATGGTTAAATTGAGGCTCTTGACATGGGGAGATTAGCCTGGACTTTCCACGTGGGCCGCAATCACAAAGGAGACAGAGGGAGGTTTGACTAGAAAGAGGGACATCAGAGGGATGTGTCATGAGGAAGACACCACCAATTCTTCCTGGCTTTGAAGATGGAGGACGGGGCCATGAGACATGGAACACAGGTAGCCTCTAGGAGCAAGATCACACAAGGAAATGGATTCTCCCCCAAAGCCAACTTAAGAAACTACCTAATGAAAATCCAGTAAATTCTTTATTTATTATTGCATTGCTTTTCAAGAATTTTCCCAATAACTTCCTTGATATGCCTTTAAGTCATTTCAAGGTTTTTTTTTTTTAAATACTATTTCAATAAACTCCAGAGTCCTGTAGGACTTCATAGTAAGCACAATATCTAGTAGTAAGCACAATAATTACAATAACTGATAAGGCCCTAATCGTATATGTTGGGTTTGATTTTTCTAGAGTCAATACAGTTATATTAACAGATTATACACGTTTGTAAAGGAAAATTCTGCCAGAAGTAGCTACAGTTGGTAATTGAGAACCAAGAGAGCAAAGGGTTTGTCCTAAGAGCTGCGTTCCTTCTTCTAACACTCCCCAAAGAGGTGCCATAGGCCTTGAGTCCTCTTGAAACTTGAAAGACACGGAGGTCAAGTCCAGGCATGCACCCTCACCCCCTGCAGCTGTGGCGGAGGTCAAGTCCAGGCATGCACCCTCACCCCCTGCAGCTGTGGCCTCTGATCTTGGAATGCGTTGTTTCAGCAGATGCAGAAGCCAAGAAAGCCTGCCCCATTGAAAGGTTGTGTAAAGCCTGGATAGCCAACGCCAACCAATAAATAATGTTAGCCTCATTCTGTTTGTATTCTTATATTTTCTCCCTCTTCCTGTTGACCCCTTCTGCAGCTGAGGATTCTACTCAAGCATCATCTCCTGAGGAAAACCTTTCCTGCCCAACTGCCCAACTAGCTGGAGCTCTTTGTTACAGACCTCCAAAAATCATCGTATTCCTTTCCTTCAAGAATGCCTATCGTGGTTTGTAGTGACATATTCATTCGGCTGCTTATTTAGTATGTCTCTCTCCCCACTATAGGGGCCAAGGGCAGGACACCACAAAATGTGCCCCATTGACATCTTGATTATTTTAAATAAAAATTGCTTAAGGAAAAGCTAATGCAAGAATGTTCAGCCCCTCCTCTGTCCTCCTAAAAGCAGGAAAAGAATCTTCCATATGAAAAATACCCTCCCTGTACTAAGAAGTAAAAAGACATCTTTATCATCAGAGATAGGGACTTTAAAAGCCAAGGAAGCTATGGAAACAAACCTTGTTATTTTTTTCTAATCAACTACCTCAGCATTAATTCTGCTTAGAATTCCCTACTAATTAAAGCTCCCAAACATCTGTTTTCTTTATCCTGTCTTTTCCTCACAGATTTATTGTCTCTTTGTCTAAAATGTATAAAAACTGCCTGCCTTGATAATTTCTTTAGGTCTCAGATTTCATTATTGGGCCTCTGTGCACGTATAATAAAACTTCGGGGGTTTTTTCTGTTAATCTGTCTCATGTAAATTGAATTCTTAGTCCAGCTGGAAGACCTTGAAAGGTAGAGGAAGAATTTTTCCTTCCCTGTACCACTAAACATTAAATCCCATGATTAGAACCAGGTCTGATTTATCCTTACTAGCTTATGGTAGGACATGATCAATATTGGCTAAGCAAATGAATGAACGAGGAATCTAAGGCATGGATCCGGGCTCCCTTCCTCCACCACTAGCAAATTCTTGGCTAAGCTATAAATCAAGTCAATGTAGGTGAGCCAAAAACCAGAAGACAACTCTCTAGAACATTTAGAAAATATTTGTTGAGGGCCCACTGGGAGCTGGAGCTCTTCAGAAAGCCACAAATCTAGAAGGGGAGCCAAGGCATACACAAAATGCTCTAAAGAAGGACAGAAGTAATGACAACTACAAATGGCAGATAAAGTACAATGGGAATTCAGAGGACGCTAAGTGGCCTCCCATTGAGATTATCCTGCCTTATTCCATGAACCAACTTTCTTGATGATATTCCACACTCCCTTGCTCCTCAGTCCTTTTGCTGAATCCATTTGGCAAAGGGAAATGCTGTCTGCTTCTTCCGCTGAGGCTCTGGGACAACCAGCCCCAGCAGTGGATGCCAAGGGTGAGGCAGGTGTGTACCACTATTATTGGTGCCGGGCCCCTGCCTGTGGTCATGCTTCCCAGCTGAGGCGACAAGTAGGGGCTTAATTAACACCAAAGCAACATCATGGACCTAGCAGAGCACCTGAACTCATGCTTGCCAAAACGAGTCCTCAGTGCTGCTTGGCATTCTACTGTGTTTCCCTGATCAAATTTCTTTCCTGTTTTCCTCAACAATCATTTAGAAATTCTTTACTCTCCTCAGATCTCAGACAGTGCCTCCCACACCATCAGCTCCTCCTGTCTTTCTCAGCAGATGTCCCTGCCTCTCACTGCATGAAAGAAACAGAAGTCAATGAATTGCTCTCTGAGGAGAGTCCTCACCCAAGGGCAGGCCCCCCTCCTGGTGCGGCCCACTTCTAATAAGAGACCCAGGGTTGGAGAGACCTGGTCTCCTCACCTGACTTGGGACATTGTGAGGGGCCACCTGAGCCTCAGAGCTCCCCGTGGAGTTGGCCAAGGTCTTCACTGAGACAGCACTGTGGCCAGCTTCTCCCTCTGCCCAAGCCTGCTCCCCTTTCTTCCTCAGATGCTGATTACCAGAGCACTCCCTAACACACATCCTGCAAGCTCATCTCCGTCAGGCTTTCCCAGGGGACACATGGCCTACCAGGGCTCACGCGCTTCTTCGAGAGCCTTGTTTCCACTGTCCTCCTCCACCAATCTCACCACTTCACTCTGGCTTCAGGGTCTTTGAATATGGAATGCCTGCTTCTCCCACAGGGCCTTACTCTCCTTACCTAGTTACCTCATTGCCTCTCTATCTGCCAGATCTCACTTCACACATAACTTTCTCCTGAGGAAAACAGATCAGTTTCCTTTGTCATAACCTCTCATGGGACTGTATTTCTCTCCTTCGTAGTATTTGGAGTTCTACTCCCTCTCAGAATTTAAGCACACTAGCAGGGCTGCTTGGTTTTGCTATTATATCCTTTGAGTTTTGCATAGTTCCAGGTGGTGTGCTATGTGCTGGACACGTTCCCTTAGGGAACTTACAATCCACTTAAAGAGACAGTAATATACGGGCCCCTGGGTGGCTCAGTAGGTTAAGCATCTGCCTTCAGCTCAGATCATGATCCCAGGGTCCTGGGACTGAGCTCCACATCAAGCTCCCTGCTCAGCGGGGAGCCTGCTTCTCCCTCTCCCTCTGCCTGCTCCCCCTCCTTGTGCTCTCTCCCTCTGTCAAATAAATAAATCCTAAAAAAAAAAAAAAAAACTGAGACAGTAATATGGAGGTTAAGAAGGTAGTAGACTTCCATCTACTAATGAAAAAACTGAAGCTGGTGACAGGCAGGCATGGTCCCAAGGTCAGCAAGGAGAAGAACTGGAATTAAATTATTGAACTCCAAAAGACCCAGGGAAAAAGGGAGGTGGGGAGGAAGGATTCCAATGACCGTAATTTACTAAGTTGGTCTGTGGCCTGAAATAGGTAGTGTTTCTTCTGAATTACAAAACATTTTCTCTGTGAATTCCTAGTGATTTAAAAGTGAGTTGCCCAGTGCACTAGTCACTTGCCACATGTGGCTATTGAGCCCTTCAAATGTGGCTGGTCTGATTTGAGATGTGCTGTAAGTATAAAATGCACTTTGGATTTCAAGACTTAGAATGGGGGGGGGAAGAATATAAAATTCCTTATTAAAAATATATATTAAATATTAAAATAATATTTTGGCCATGCTGAGTAAAATATATTAAACTTAATATATCATTATTTGCACTCATTGTTGAGCAAAAAAGTGTTCAGTTAACTAGAGAAGGTCTACTAGCCTACTAGCCCCGGGTGACAGGGAACTTGGGAAATGAGGAATATGGGTTAATCAGCCGAGTGAATTAAGTGAATGTTGCTTAAGAGAACGCCAACATTGAAAAGACAATAACACATTGTGCTATAAAGAAATGCAGTTGATAAGGTGCAAAGTACCTAGTGGACCACATGAGGTAGATGAATATTTGGTTACTAGTAACTTGATGAATGTGGATATTCCAATGGGGTGGGAGTGAAAACAAGAGGCTGAGCAGAGGTTGAGAAATGTAATTGTGGAGTATTTATGGGGAACGGTGACTGTTTAGTTTGGCTTGAGTAAAGAGTTCGCGCAATGGAGTAGAGTAAGCTCTTACAAATAAAACTTTGATATGTTTGGCATATACAGCCCAAGGAAATACTCACTTATTTCAAGTAGAAATCTTGTATAAATTTACTTTACCAGAGGAAATGGGTTCAACATACGCTAGAGAAGAACAGTGAAAAGCTCATGACTGAGAGCATAGTTCTCGTAGACTCTTGTAAGCATACGAATGGAACCCTGCAAGGAACATTTGTTACATTTTGCTCTGGTAGAGCACATTTATTTCCCTTTACTATCCAACCTAAGCTTAATTTAAAAAACTTTGTTATTGAAGCATAATGTACATACATACAGAAGAGTGCACTTAATAGGAGAGCTTGGATTTATACAAATGTAAACACATCCATAAATCTAGCACCCACGGCAAGAAATGGAGCATTGTAGTACCCCAGAAGCCCCCTTCCTCAAGGCTCCTTTCAACAACCCTCCCACCCAGGGTAACCACTACCTTCTAATAGCATACACTATTTTTGCCTGTTTTTATAATTTTATAGAAATGAAATCATATACTCTGTACTCCTCTGTGCCTTATGCTTAATTTTAAAGAATCGATCCAAATCTCAGATGATTAAATGAATCCCAGTTCAGCATTGTACTGTGTGTTCCGACAAGTCTCTTAACCTAAGTCTGTTTCCAAATCCGCAAAAGTGGGTTATAACAATGTTTACCTAATAGAGTTGTCGGGAGGATTAAATGACATGTTTGTGACTGGCATAGGCCCCAGCTGCTACACTGTACTCAAGCTTTTACTGCTGTGAACTTCTGGGTGGTGCAAGATCCTTGGGTGGTGCTAGCCCAACCAATTTGCCATAGTGTATGGGGAAAAGAAATCCACACTATCTAGGCAGTGACCAAATTCTCAAATGAGCATCCACAAATACAAGGAAACCTGGTTATCTGATCCATCTCATTTTTCAGCCTAAGGAAAATAGATGCCATTTCTGTTACATACTTATTCATGTTCCCTTCTAGAGTATCATCTTCCTTAAGGGAAGGGTCATGTCCTGTTTACCATAGTATCCCCAATAGCTAGCACCAGGTACTGTAAGCACTTGGTTAAGTGTTAGTTGCTAATTGGACGAATAAATAAGTGCCAACTGTATTAGGGCTTAGGAAATTGTGTCAGAATTTGAGCCAATCTTTTGGGGTATGGTTAGCAAAATTACAGTAGTAAAATCACAGCAAAGTGGATCTACCTCCCTCTTTCCCTGTGCTGGCCAGAAAAATCCACTCAAACCTAGCACATTCCGTACTTGGAACTTGAATAAGCACATCAGATCTGAGACCTTCAGAAATAAGGGCAGTATAGTACCCTGCTTTTAATACTGAGTTTGGTCAAATACAACAGCTTTTAAGATACTAATGCCAACACACTAAAAAATAAAAAGTTTTCAGAAACATTCTCTTGACAACACGTCAGCCATGAGTCATTTTTTTCTGGTACACTTTATCTTGGTTTTCTGATAATATTTCACATATTCTTGACCATATCTATTCACGTTAAAAAAAAAAAAAAAGCCAGGGAAGGGGAAAGTATAATGTTCCAATGGAATTTCACTGGATTCATTTTGCCCTCCACTACTTAATTAAAAATAAATTTTCACTTCTCACAGAGTAGGAAGCACCTCTTCAAAAACTACCATCTGTTTTACATTATAATTAAAGGTCTGATTGGCTGGCAAGTCTATCACTCTATAGGGGCATAAACCAAGCAGGAAATTACATGGTTATAAAATGAGCTAAAAGAGTGTAACAAAGTAATAGTTTATTGACTATAAAGTAAAACTAATTTCATATAGGTAACTAAGAAGCCAAAGCTATTTCTAATCAATCTGTTCTGTAAAGTATGGCTATTATTTCCTGATAGTTGTGACTAATTTTTAAAAATTCTTTCAACACTTACTGAGATTTTCTAAGCACCATGCTAGACAAGGAGCTATAAATGGCAATCCCCCTCTTCAAAACAAAGTCTAGTAGGAAAGTTTTATGGAAGCACTAGGATAATCAGGAAATGATTCACAGATCTGTGCCATCAAGGATGAGTAAAATTTTAACAGGCTAAGGAGACAAAGCAAAACAATCATGCAGAGAAAACGTTACAAATACAGGCATGGAGACAGAAGCATGCGCATCCATGTACTTAGATGATCCAAGTCACCAGGCCTAGGTTAGGAAGTGAAGAAGAATTATTTTTATTTAGGTAACAGACAACTATGGAAGATCTTTTAACAGAAGAGATGTGATCAGATCCATGCGACTTTTATGTGCTGCCTTATGCTTTCACAGAAGAGAATGAACCTCGTCTCCTTAGCAGTTGTATTTCACACTGTAAATTAATAGATTGGCATTTTAGTTTCATGTATCAGTCTTGCACATTTGAGATAAGCATTCTACTGAAGGGTAAACTCACTTCTGGTGGGTTAATCCATCAGATTTCTAAGCCTAGAAAGCTAAAGGTAAATTCTAGATGGTGACAAATTCACTGAGGCAATGTACTACTGCACAGACCTGAATGGGTGACCATTTGGCCTTGCAGGTGACCCCCTGATGGTCACTGGCACAATCTCTTCATATTTCTATAGAATGGAAATCAGAGTAATTAGTGCAACTATCCGAGTAAGAGATGAAGGAATAGAATTAGAGCAATGGACTTAGGCATGCTGAGAAATTTTTTTTGAAGATTTTATTTACTTTTAGAGAGAGAGCAGGGAGGGGCAGAGCGAGACTCTCGAGCAGACTCTGTGCTGAGCGTGGAGCCCAACACAGGGCTCCATCTCGTGACCCTGAGATCATGACCTGAGCCAAGATCAAGAACAGGATGCTTAACCCACTGAGCCACCCAGGGACCCCTAGGCAGAGAATTTACAACGGATTTCAATGTGGGAAGGCGAGGGATGCAGGTTTCTCAGTGGGTGATGGAAGGGTAGGCAACACCACTAAGAGAGAGAAAAAAAGGAAGGGTAGGTCCAAGTTGGGGAAAAGAGAACATGTTTCATTTAAGGTGTTAACAGAAGAGTCATACAGAAATATCTAAAAGCAGTTGAAAATATGGCTCTGAAAGAGACTGTGTAAGTATTTCCACTTCTTGATAAGGAGTCAAGTTGTGTTAACAGATAAATCACCTGTATAGGTAGTACTAAAGGAGAAAAAAAAGTCTAAGAACAGAATGTTGGGTTAAGTCCTTAAGGGTTCAATCAATACCATAAAACACAAAACCAAAGTGAAACGAGGAATGCCAAGTCAGCTTGTACACAGATGCTTTATTATGGATGTTAAGAGTCAACATTGTATGCAAGATTCTCTCACAATGGAAAGTTTTCCCATACATCAAAAAACTCAATTTAGTCAGGGTAATTGCTGTATTAATGTGAAAACCTTACAACAAAATGCAGTATTATATATGTGTAGTCAGTTTCCATGCAAGTATGGCTGCTACATGTATGTCTGGCATTTTTATAACATACTGAAAGAAATTCAACTGAACACAACAGTATAAAGGTGACTTAAGATGCCTGACATGTTTAAGATTAAAAATCTTCTTGCAAAAAGCAACAAAGCAGTTAACTAAAGGATTCAACCAATACCAACCCAAATATGTACTATGTCCAATAAGCGAAGGCTTATCTGCAATATATTACACTTGGGATAATTTAATGCTCAAGAAAAAGTATGCTTTAAAAAAATATAGCTCTTCCAAGATATACTTTGGTGACTGGAAACTATGTACATCAAAACCAGCTAAGGGCTATGGGCTACATTAAAACAAACAAACAAACAAAAACCATTATGTGCTATTAGTTCAAAGTAACTGAAATTGAAATGATCCAGTATGATTTTGCTACAATCATTGGTTTTATAAAGTGATATTTCTGTGAGAAGTTCACTAATTAGGAAGCAATCCACAGACTTAACAAACACTCTAAGAAGATTCAGAGGTTCATCTATTTGTTATCAACAAGGCATAATCTTGGTACCATACATTTTCTTCACTTCTCACTACATATCATATGCAAAAATGAGCAAGTGGATTTAAATAGCTTAAAACCCTTTTAGGTCTACTGTTCAAGAGCTAGGCATTAAAATACTTATTACCATTTCTATTAACATAAAAACATCAGAAAATCTTAAGCTGTCTTTGTTTTCAGGCATAGTATTTTGGCATTTGCAAGAATTTGCCTGGTAATGGTTGATTCCATTAAGTTAACTTGAGAACTTGCCATCATTTGCTTTTTACCTTTTCACACAGTGCAAGTGGTGGTGGCTCTTTCCTTCTCTCATAGCAGCAAGCCGATTCTGCTATTTTCTATAGCAGCATACTTCAGGAGTGGAGAGGGAGAGAGTGTGTCAATTATAAATAATTACAACTACAGTGTACAATTCTATTTGCCTGTCAGTGTTTAAGTTGACAGCACACCATTATATGTCTCAAAAAAAAGTACATAAAATCTCTACACAAAAGCAAATAAAGACATTCTTTCAAAAAGAAATAAAATAAGTGCAAACACCTAAAACAGGCAACTGAAGCAACTGTTGTAACCTGTAGAGAAACACAAAACATTTATAAAAGGACAGAATATTTTTATAAATAAAAGATAATGTTCTCTACTTCTGAAACACTGAGTAAATAAAATAAACTTCTAAGTGCAGACTGTTTTTAGGGACCAAAGTACCATATTATTTGTTTAAACAAAATGTAAAAATTCCAAACACATATACAAATCACCAGATTAATTTATATGACCCCCCATATAATTTAAAAAGAAAATATTAAATTATTATTTAGTACATTTTTAGAACTACTTTATAACCAACATGATTTAAAGGGCATAGTGCAATATTTAGGTAGATGTGACACACAGTATAGATACTGTATTCTTTGCAGCTATAACTTACTACTGTTTCTTATTTCATACTTAAACATCAAAATTGTTCTGCATGTTAGCTGTAAATAACAGGAAACAACACTGGCTTCTAGACACCCTGTATAGGTATAAATATCTACATTTAAGCTTTAAAAGTGAAAATAAATTATAAAAAGACTTCTTTCCAATTCACAAAGTCTTCTTGCTCTTCCTACATACTGTACAATACATTCAACAAAACTCTCAGCTCTTCTGAGATTTATGAAGAAAATACTGACTCTTTACTAATAAGGAAAAAAACCTTTTTCAATGCTTTTTGTTTTTAGTACTATGCTCAAATAAATACATTTAACACTGTAGTTAATTTTATTGTTTTTGAAAAATACCAAAAATTAGTAGTGCAACTTTCTCTCCTTCTTTTCAATTTCTTTCCACTGTATTTCTTTGTAAATGGTAGCCTAAGTAAATCAGCACGTAGGCAAAAGTACTTCATAAAACCATGTGTGCTTCCCATACATAGACTAATTACAGAAATAATACATACTCATAAACCTATCTGTAACAAAACTGCAGCATCAAGAGAGTAGCAACATATATCTTCTGAAGAAAATAAGTGAGAATTTACTTTTAGGATATCCATAACATTCTAATACGGTTTTCCCCTCTTGTTCTTTAAAAACAATTTTTAAAAATCTCATCTATTAAAAAATTAACTATGAAATTACTGACCCCTTACTTAAGTGGCTGGGCTTCCTGCCTGCCCAATATGAAAAAAGATGCAAACCGTCTTAGGTCTGTATTAAAACTTTAAAAACAATTAATTGACAAAAATTTCATTGCAACCTAATTTAGTATAGAATACAGTTAAGAGTGGGGCATTTCATCAATTTTAATAACAATTACAGTATGAGAGCTCTTGAAGTGCTGCTGGTAGCTGTGTAAGTGCTCAAATATCTTCTTGCTTGTTCAGTCATGATAAGTTGGTCTTCCGTCTTCCCATAAACCACTGTTTCCCATTCACAATTTGACTATGAAGGAAATATTAATAGTGATGTGAAGATTACTAAAATAACTATCCATTTCACTTTACAATTAACTATACTTTTAAAAGTCAATTATTTCAACCGATTGGATATTTAATGATAATCACTGTAGACATGTCTTGATAATGGCATTGAGATTCTTTTTACTAAACAATGTTTTAAAAATACATACTGAAATATTTATGGTCAATTTTTTTAAGTCCATCTTTTTTTAATTTTTTATTTTAATTAATTAATTTACTTTTTAAAGTTCATTTTTTTAAACTATCTATATTGTTCATAGACCTGTGGAGTTTAAAAGTTTTCTACCCAGAACCCCCCCCATTCAAATCAGTCTTAACACAGAAAGAAATGTCAGTCTTTATTGCTTCAAAATTTTGCAAAAAATTTAAAGAGAGGATGTAATGTCAAAAAATGAGCCGAGAATGCTTTATGTTTTGCAAATTAGGAAATATATTCATAACACAAGGTCAAGCTTGTGTTTGCTTCATTGGTTTTCTTCCCTTATTATAAAGATTACTACATTATAGGTATGACCTGCTATGTAATATATTTTCCTGAAAAGTTCTGTGTTAAACACTGGGAAATCAAACCATTTAAAGTGGATTAAGAAAATGTGCTACATGGCTCTTTGAAGGGCAGCAGCTAAGGACAGAGATGAGGTGGCCACAGCTGATTGCCAAAGATGTTTTCAAGGACTGCTTAAATGTCAGGAATGCTAGTGCTGCAGTCACTGTGGTATAAAGAAGAAAACTTCTTCCTCAATGAAGTCTCAAACTAGCTGGGTTGAATTCTTAAGATAAAGTAGTAAAAAATTTTCCAGCCTTCATTTACAGGGACACAGTGGCTGCAGAGCAACAGAAAAAAGAATTTTGTTTTAAAACTTCTGAGCCAAAAAGTTCACTGGAAACAATTATACCAACGAAATCAAGCTGAAACTGCTTCCAACCACTTACCCTTTCAAGACAGCAATTAGGGCTACACATATTTGTTATAGAAGAGATGCCAGAAGGAGACTTAGATATCTTTAGTTTAAAAAATGAAATCGTGCTTAAGAAATTGCCAGAAGAGACTCTGGCTACAACTTCAATTGTTTGATTTATATGTGCCCTGATGAATGAGTCTCTCAAAAACCCAAATTTAGTTTGAGTGACAAAATAATGGTGAATGTTGTTTAGTTACTGTTATAGTCAGTTTTGAATCTAAAAAGAAAAGGTATAATTTGTGATCAGTAAGTCCAAAGTGATAACTGAATAAACAACAACAAAAATCACTAAAAGAAACTTATAAATTCATACCTGAAGGTTCTTTTCCAATGTGACAACTTTAGGAGTGTTAGGGTTTGGTTTCTTTTTATTAAGTGTATATGTTTTGTTGGTTGAATTTATATCTTGTTTTTCAGGAGTCAAGTTGCACCTATTGTCATGTATTTCCAATAATGGTATCATTAATAAAGATGTTGTAAATATATTTTCTGACTAAGAGAGAAAAAAGAAAGAGGAAAATAACTAATTCAAAAATGGAGACAAATAGACGGACTACTGAGTAAGTGGTGGTGGAAGCCCTGTTCATTTCCCTCCAAGAAAGCTTTTGGCTCCAACGAAATCTTTAGTAATGTAGTAAAATTAAATATTTCAGAAATTAACCAAAGATTAATATTGAAATGTAAAGTTTTGAGAACTACCATTTTTTGACATCATACATAAGAGAACAAACTCCTCTCAAAACAAAACAAATATAAAAAGCAAGGAAGAAAATAAAATATTCTCTGCAGTTAATAGTTTCTTTCTGAAGTAAGCAAAATAAATACTAAAGGAAACTCTCTATGAATCTCTAATGAATTAACCACACGATAAGTAAGAAACAAGAACCAGGACTTAAAGCAACCATCTTAACAACAATAACAACAAAATTCTTTACAAACCTGCATGTCTGAAATGTCTTCAGTCAATAGTTGAGTACCTGGCTCTTCTTTTTCCCAATTATCTAGGACTAGTGATTTTCTGACTTTCTTTACAGAAGCTGTATGCTAGAATGAATAATTTACAATAGAAACATCAGGGTAAAGTCACTTTTATTTTTAAAATGAAGACTTTTATTAACACTACTACTAAGAGATTACCTCCTGTTTGCAGCTTTTGTAAGCAGGTTCATCTTCCTCTTTGAGGAATATATCTGTTCCAGTTTCTTCTTTTAAAACTTCCCGAATATCTTCTTCCAAGAAGGCAAGTGGCTGTGACTAAATTGTTTTTAAAAGGGTTATTAAAGAGTCTTTTATAGCAATTCCCTTTCTCCCCCATATATAGAAACCCATCTTTTACACTTTTTTCATTACTGGCATAATTTTCTCCCAGTCCCTATAGATACCTAAGTTGAATGAATTAACTAATCAGTTTTATGGCAAAAATAATACTGTACATTGCAAGCACTGAATGAAGTGTAGCACTTTGTTCACTCTAGGCTTCCCACTAGGCTTCCTCCTTCTGGGGAACCTACTGTAGCTCCCACTTCAATCAGGAGCCTCAGAATTATACAGATAAGAGATTATTTCCCAAATATTTTCATATAAAAATAGGAAAAATAAGAAATACAGAACAAACTGGTACTACACTAGTTCTCCTTATTCTACTTTTATTGTAGTTATTATATAGTATGTAATTATTGGTTAACACGTTCTCTTGCCACTAAATGTGCGAACTACTTAAGAGCAGTGAGCACATCTTTTTCATCTTTGTGTATTATCTCTGTACAACGAGCCTCAAACTTAGAGCTGAGACAGTGTTCAAGGAGTGGTGTATGGGTGTGTGTGTGTGTGTGTGTGTGTCTATATGTGTATTGGAAAGAAACTTGAGTGTGGGCTGAATAGTGAAATAGTCTCAAAATATTATTTACCTAGCTTCCTATCAAATAGCTAAACCCTACCATGTAAGTCAGAAAAAAAAATGGTCTGTTTGTTTTAGAAAGAGCATAGGGAGTATAGGAAGTGGGAGAGAGAACCTTAAGCAGGCTCCATGCCCAGTGCAGAGCCCCACTTGGGGTTCAATCTCATGATCCTGAAATTATGACCTGAGCTGAAATCAAGAGTTGGATACCCAAATGACTCGGCTATCCAGGCGCTCCCAGGAAAAATGTTTTTAATTATATCAAACACCACCTACCATAACCAAGATCTGCTTTAAAAAAAAAAAAAAGTAATCAAAGCACCACTAAATAAAGAACAAACTGACAGCACAGAATGACCAGCAGCTTATATTCCCAGTCAACAAAACTAGGGAGAATAACATTCATATACAAATGAGATTTCACAGCGCTTAGAAAAACTTTAAGAATGGAAATAGAATTTTAAAAGTGCTCTCATCTACAGCCTGAGACATGCAGGAATTGTGTCAGTATTTCTGTGTAATGCTCCAAGAGATTTTGTTTTAAGGATTATATTTCACAAAGAACATAGATTAGGTACTCTTTTTAAAAAAAATCTATGATTTGTTTTTCCCTCATGAGAATACAAATGTCCTAGAAAAGTGCCTAAGACACAGATGAATTCATTCACTACCAAGAATTATTCTCTTAATTGGCCTAATGTGACAAAGAAAAGAACTACTATATTTAATACTTTTCAGTTTGATACTACCAAAATTTAGATTTATATTTAAAGGACTTCCAGAGTTTTTAGTCTTTTGAGTGATTTTCAGCAAACATTAGAAGAATCAATGTTTATTAAGAAAGCAACAGATACTTAAGGTATACCAGATTAAAATTCCAGAACTGCCTCTAAGAAGTGCATGTGACTCACAGGAGGACACATTAGAAAACTAAATGGTTAGCATATAGTAGGTACTCAGTAAATAATAACCAGAGAAGGAACAGGAGGAACGAAAAGTCAGCTTGCTGCAAACAAATGTATGAGCATATGGATATTTCTGAAATTATATGAGCATATGGATATTTTAGAAATTGTAATTACTAAATCATTATTTTCTTTTTATCTTAAATTGCTGTTGAAAATGATCTGTTTTGGGGCGCCTGGGTAGCGCAGTCGTTAAGTGTCTGCCTTCGGCTCAGGGCGTGATCCCGGCGTTCAGGGATCGAGTCCCACATAGGGCTCCTCCACTGGGAGCCTGCTTCTTCCTCTCCCACTCCCCTGCTGTGTTCCCTCTCTCGCTGGCTGTCTGTCACATAAATAAATAAAATCTTTAAAAAAAAAAAAAAAAGAAAGAAAGAAAATGATCTGTTTTGGCAATGGATAAATTCTTCCCAAATGAGAACAAACTGACAGGGACTTTAGGTCACTTAAAACCTAATTTTTCGGGGCGCCTGGGTGGCTCAGTTGTTAAGCGTCTGCCTTCGGCTCAGGGTGTGATCCCGGCATTCTGGGACCAAGCCCCACATCAGGCTCCTCTGCTGGGAGCCTGCCTCTTCCTCTCCCACTCCCCCTGCCTGGGTTCCCTCTCTCGCTGGCTGTCTCTCTCTCTGTCAAATTAAAAAACAAAACAACAACAAAAAAACCTAATTTCTCAAGCACTATTATTAAGGTAACAATTTTTATTCAATTTATATGCTGAACAAGTGACCCTGAGGCACTGTAGAATTCTCAAATGCCTTCAAATCATTGTTTATTTGTCTAACTTCCAATTAGGCTACACACTCCTATGAAGGCAGACAACATACCTGACAGGTTCATCCCCAAAGCCTCGCCCAGTGCCTGGCCTCTATTAGACACTTAATCAATACTTGTTCAATTAATGATGCATTTTAAAATGAATAGCAAAACACTGAAACAAATTAGTCTAATCAATTAGTTAATTCCATCCAATGGAATATTACACAAATATTAAAAATTATGAGATACATATATACACATTAAATTTTTTAAAAAGGTTACAAGATAGTACATAAAGTATGATCTCACTTTTGTTATGTGTCTATGCACAAATAAAAGTCCAGACAGCTAAATAGAATATAATTGTTCACAGCAGTCTAAGGAGCTAGAGGACAAAAAAATTTCATCAATCCTACTATGTACCCTCTAAACCAATATTTTTTTTTAAAGATTTTTTTATTTATTTATTCGACAGAGATAGAGACAGCCAGCGAGAGAGGGAACACAAGCAGGGGAGTGGGAGAGGAAGAAGCAGGCTCAGTGCGGAAGAGCCTAATGTGGGGCTCGATCCCACAACGCCGGGATCACGCCCTGAGCCGAAGGCAGACGCTTAACCGCTGTGCCACCCAGGCGCCCCAAACCAATATTTTAAAAAGAGGAAAAAGAGCAGAAGATCTGAGGGTGTGACATTCCTTTTAGAAAACTGATTAAATCAAGTAAACTAGAATTAATGGATCTACTCAAAATATGACTAAAAATAGAACATAACTAAACTCCCCTAGAAGTGACCAATATTTTAAAAATATATTATTTCTAATGAACCTAACTTGTCAGAAATCTTATCTGCCTAGCATTAGAATGCCCATAGTTCATCTAACATATTTCAAAGTTGACTATATATCTGAAAGCACAGGTAACACTCCCCACCTCCATTTATGAACTACTATTGCTACCATTAATCATAGCAGCAACTAAGTACACACTACTTGAAGCTTAGCACCAACCCCTTTATATCTACTATTGTTTTTATCTCCAGAAATAACCCTTTGGGATGTGTTTTACAATCTCCATTGAATATAAGAGTAAACTGAACCTTAAAAAGGTGTCCTGATAAGCACTTTTCTAATAATACTTATGACTGATTATGTATATCAAAATATTAAAATTACTTTATTCTAATGCAGGTATCTGCCACAGAAACTACTAAAAGGTGGATTTTAATATTAAGAAAAGGGTTCAACTGATGCTTGATTTGCTTTCTCTACATGACATAATATAAAAAAAGTATGAATTCAAAACAACCCAAGAAAAGGTTTATTTACAAGGAAAAGGATTCACATAAATTCAAATTTATAAATCAAGAAATAAAATTTTATCAATTTCAGTGAACATCTTTTCAAAATGTAAAAATCAAAGATAAAAATCAAAAAACTTTTTTATTAAAATTAGGATATTTCTTAAAAATAGAGAGTATACATACCACAATTTTAAGAGGTCCGTATTTTTTCTCCTGAGCAGCAAGCGCATTCTTAAAAGGTGTAGGAGTTCTTGGTGTGGTACCCAATATAGATCTTCTAATAGTAGGTGTTCTAAACCTAACCAATCATTTAGATATTTGTATTATAGTCAAAATCTAATTCATAAGTTAAGGAAGGCAAACCCATGATAAAAGCATACATTAAATTTTTCTTGCTTACACATGTGTTATTTAAACATTCCAGGACTATTTTAAAGTATGCCTGCCTAAACTAATTCTTACTCCAATTAATCATCTTAAAATAGAAAAAGACAAATGTAGAAAAAAGCACTAAAAATGTTATTTTGCTTCATATCAAAATAACATACATTTAGCTGGTTTTTAGTCAGTAGGAATGAAACATGAGGTTATGATTTTTTTTTTCAATTCTAAGTCCTATATGAATAGGGATTAGGGTAAATGGACAAAAAGCTATTTTTTTTTTAAAACAAGATCATTTTTATTATTATTTTTTAAAGTAAGCTCTATGCCCAACGTGGGTCTCTTAGTGACAACCCCGAGATCAAAAGTCTCATGTTCCACCGACTGAGCCAGTCAAGCATCCCATTAATCTATTTTTAAAATTGTGCTTCCCACTTTCTCTCACACAATTATTTAATACCTACTTACCCTACATTTTCCTTTTGATCTTTGGGGGTTGTTTCCTTGTGAAGAGGAGTTGTAATGAGAACTTTCTGCCCACAAATAGGGGTTGATGTAAATGAAGGATTTTCTATATTAATTTGTTCATTTCCAGGGCATGTGTTGAAAAACTAAAAAAGAGCATTTAAAGACAATTTCTAGAACGTTAAAATCCTTACACAAATATTAAATGGATAGGATTTTCAAAGATATTTTCAAATATAAAATATTTCTCCATTCCTTTTAGAAAAGAATTATCAATATTTCATTTACACTTCATTCCATGAAAATTAAGCTCCATGAGGGCAGGAATTTTAATGTTGTTCATCATTGCCTCCCCAGCTCTTTTAAGTGTTTAGCATATAACAGGCATTGAAGAAATAGTTGTTTAACAAATATCTGAAAGTTACAAAACACAGTAAAACAATTTTATAACAGTATATTATCATATAGAAATCTATGGAAACCATAAATAGCTGCTATGTTAAGTTTAACAGTTTCATACAACACTGTAACTGGAAAGAAAGTTTTATTATTTTATTAATACACAATCTTAGAGATACCCTTTTCTATGAGAATTCTTTGAATTCTGAAAATAATAATAATGCTTTGCTGATAATACAGCTGTCTAAAAAAATTGCCTACCTAGGATACAGCTCAGAACCTTGGAGCAGCCAGCATTGGTATCAAGAATCCATTTTCCAAATAACACAATTTACTCACTGAATCTTAACTTACATATAGTCATGAAATACTGATTGGTTTTTGTAGCCAACAGAATAGAAGAAGTGATAGGAAGAAGTGGAAATTACTTTAAGGCTACTTATAACTGGAATGAATTCTAGCTCTATCACTTCCAACTCCTAATATTTGCCATACACTTAACCTTAAGATTAGTAGTCAAACCCTGTCAAAACCCTGCAGGGGTGCCCATCAATTATAGGATAAAATTCAAGCTCTTTACTATGGGATACAAGGTCTTTATAATCATGCCTCAACCTTCTCAGCCACTTTCCACCTTAGGATTTATATTTTGACAAAAATTGCTAGTGTTCAAAACTCCAAAAATACAAAGTTGCTAGTGTGCCCAACCCAGTTTCACCTTCCTCAGGATGTTCTGCAACTCTGAGAGCTGGGGTGGTACTGGAAAACGCAACTACTCAAACTGTAGTGTAAATGGCATCCCCTGAAGCACAGGGGGAGTAATTTCCAGAGAACACAGTGCTTATATACTGTCAGATTCTCCTAACTTCCCAGCATCAAAATACAACTCCAATAATATCCCAGCATCTTCCAAGTTTATTTGACCATTAAATTTCCTTCTTCATGAAACTTTTTAACCTCTACCAAGACACTTTCAGCAAACATCAGCTCCATTCTCTTACGACTGACTGTGGACAAATTGCTTAACTTCTGAATTTGTTCCACCTAACTCCTAAGGTTTTTTGGAAGAGGATTAACTGAAATGCTATATGAACAGTGTTTAGCACACAGCCTGGAACACAGTATTCATTAAGAAAGATAGTATCATAAAATAACAGATATAGTTTGTCCTGTATCTCTTGTAAATATCTGCTGCCCCAGGATATAACTCCATAAGAAAGTGGGTATCTATTCCTGACATCCTTAGAAAACCTTCAGACACGTGAAATTCTTACAGTGAGCAGCTGTCTGTGGATATAAACATGGTATCTTTTGAATGGTTAATCAGGAAACTGGATCTCAGTCTCAACTCTGCCATTAGATAACTGTGGGCAAACCATTTTACCTTTATGGGCCTATTTCCTGATGAGTCCTATAAAGATGTAGAACTACTTACCTAAAACATCCCTTTTAGCTCTAAATATTTTAAGATACTATAACACAACTACTATACATCATGAGATAGCTTCTGATTGACCAGGGCTTAGCACTCTCACGTATACATTTAAATACCTTATTCATTTTTATGTGTTATCAAAGCAACAAACAATTGTAAGGATATTAAGGATCTAATGTAATTGAGCTCACCAACATTTGGAAACAAACAAAACAATCCTCCTACCTGTGAAGGAGAAAATGGTAGTGTTTTCACCGGTGTGTGTTTTAGTGCTGTATTACCGCCATCATTGAAAGAGCCATCGCTATGTTCGCTGCTGGGAGACTGACCCACTCGCATTCTTCTCTTCTTTCTGAGGATGGTTGGTGGAGTGCTAAACTTGGCCACATTTGGGGATGTTACAGGAACAGCCTCACTGTCTGTACCATTACAACTGGTTTTTTTCCCTTCAAGTACAAGGCTGACATTAAATTGACATTCCATGGCTCCTTCATTGTGTTGAATCCTCATTAGTTTGACTGGGGTGGACTTGATAGGAGAAGCAGCAGCATCAGAAAGATCAAAACTGGTAACATCACTCCATGCTACAGGATCCTGCAATAAAATAAATCCTTAACTAAAGCTAATGTTTTAAACTAGTTAAATGTGATATCGAACACAGAAGGTGACTTTCACAAATTTAACTACTCATTTTTCTTAGGAGAAATAGGCTTTTCTTGTTCATCTTTTTCTTTTCTTTTCTTTTTTTAAGAAAGACCATTTGAGAGGAACAGATTACAGTTTTACTACAACTCCAATTTGGAACATTCTGAAATAATATTTCATCTAATTCAGTAGCTGAAGCTTACTGTCAAAGTATTTTAAGTAAAAAGGACAAATTATTTTAAGTTATTATCAAAGAATACAATTCTTCATAAAACTTCACGCTCTATTCCACATTAGAAAAATACTATCAAATTCTACATAATTTGGTAATGTGTGTGGAACATCTTCAAAATGGTCATACACTTTGATCCAGAAACTCAATCTAACCTAAGGAAATAATCATAATTTTACACAAGGGTTTACAAAATATATTCTGTAATTTGTAGTACTGAAAAACTGGATACCACCTAAATGTTCAATAATAGTCACTGGGTAAATAAATTTTGTTACATTCATATGATATAGTATATGAAGTCATTAAAATTGAAGTTTTAAAAAACAGCTAAGAACAAAAACATGCTCATGATATAATGTGGAAAAAAATCCACAAACATAATACATAAGAGTATCATTCGGTTTAAAAATATATGCACGTGTATATGTATAGAACAGCCTGAAAGAAAATACTTCAAATTATTAACTCTGGCCTCTGGTGGATTTTTCCTCTTTACAGTTTCGTCTAGTTTCCAACTCTTTCTAATATACTTGTACAACTTGTATAATAAAAAACAAATTGTTAAATTTTATTTCTTAAAAATTTCAGACAAAGAACATACTGAGATAGACATAAGCTTTTTGTTTATTTTTCCCAAAAGCTACTGCAAAAAATAAGAACAAAATTAAGCATGACATACAAAGGAATGCATAAAATAAAACTGGTCAGTGTTCCTTAAACTAAGCTTCTGAACATGAAACCATGTAACTAAAATTGAGCTTTTGATAATCTCACAATTTCAAACTTACAGATTCAATAAGTTCTAGAGTCTCTGCAAATTCTGGGATGGTCTGTAGAGAGGACAGCACAGCATTTGCCTCTACGGCCAGGAACTTTGTGGGTGAATTCTGCTGAGCAGAGAGAGTCTGATTTTCATCCATACTGTAAAACTCACTAGTGTGCTCCTCGAGGCTATTTAGAGTATTAGACATGCTATCATCCATGAGGAAACTACCAGACCAGCTAGAAAAGCTTCCAGGTTGCTAAAAGTACAAAAGAAACGTGAGTATTATTTGTCATTCTCAACCTAGGCATAAATCTGGATTTTAAGTAAGAGTTTTTTGTAGGATAACATACTTCACAACATTTCAGCTAAAAAATATAGCAGCAAATATATCAAAATGGATGTAAACATTTTTTCATTAAACCTCTTGTCTCTATTTCTTTTTTCTAACTAAATTTTTTTTTGAAAAATTTTTTTATAAAGTCATGGTGAGATAAATCTAGCACATGTATACAACGTAAAGTTCAAGCTCCCAGAGTCTGGTCTCTTTCTACCTTTTACTCTTCACCTCCCAACACTTTCACTCGTAAGTCCTCCTCCCAGGGAATACCAAATACCCAACTATAGTTGTTGCAATTCCCACACAAGTTAGTCTTTTACCCTAGAGTATCTTTGCACATACTACTGCTCCCTTTAGCTAGAAAGCTCTCCAACACAGACCAGGGAAAACTTTAATTCTTCATTTAAGATACACTTCAAATATTGGAAAGTGCTCCATCTGATCATCCACTTTTACCTGTTCCACTTACAATAATGTCCCGGTTCATCCACTTTGCTAGAATATAATCATTGCCTTTCAAGACTGAGCTCAAATAGGATTTCTTCTAGGAATGCTTGTCTGACCACCTAAACCTCAGATTCCTGTCTTATATGCCCCCATAAAACTTCGTGACTTATTTTATCACACTACTTCCTATTTCTTATCTGTGTCTTCATTGCAGAGTAAATCCTTTGAAGTCAGGGACTGTCATTTTTATCTCTCTGAAGAGGTACAGTGGGGAATTTACTTATCTTTTGAGCTTAGCTTCCTAGTATCTCATAATAAAAAGCAAGAAAGGAGACCTTGAAGAGTCATGGTTAACAAACAAAATGTAATTCAGAAGTTGTTAAGAATGGATCCTAAGAGTTCTCATTACAAGAAAAAAAGTATTTTTTTCCCTTTTTCTTTTCTTTTTCTGTTTTGTACCTATATTAGATGACAGATGTTAACTAAACTTTTTGTGGTAATCATTTCACAATATATGAAGGTCAATTCATTATGCTGTACACCTTAAACATACAGTGCTGTATGTCCTATCTCAATAAAACTTGGGGAAAATATGTAAAGTATATAGCTCTGGCCAACAAAACTCTCAGAGGTGATGAAAATGTTCTTACATCTGATACTGCTCACTATGAGAGCCACTAGCCATATGAGCAACCAAAATGTGATTAGCGCAACTGAGGAACTGAATTTTTAAATTTCATTTAAAATTAAATGGGGCTAGTAGCTACCATATTTTAGAAAGCACACTGTCCTGTTTATAGGAAGTACTCAATAAATGGTACCTATTATTTTTAAAAAATGTGCTAGATAGTCACAATAACAAAAATGTTAAGTTTCAAGTAAGCTGAAAAAAATTTCCAACATTGTTGTAAAATAAGTTCCACCTATTTTAAAGTTCCTCCAAAATAAAAGAAAGTAAAGCACTCTTATTTTATTAGCATAGCCAACTTCTGAGTTTACAATCACTTTCTGGAGATAGGTTCCAAACCATATGCATTTCAATTAAATTTGGAGGTGGGAAAAAGATTCAAAAAGGTGACTTGGCCCAGAGGAAAAACCACAGGGCTGCATTCAGACTCACCTGAATATAAATTTCTAACAACAAACCACCTACTTCAGGGTTAATATAAGGATTACTAAGAATATATAAAACACATCTGTAATGGTCAAACATAATGGATACTCAGTCAAATGACAATAATTATTATGAAATAATTTTTAAGAACAAATATTTTATATGTGTATGGGCTCTACTCCACTGGGTGTAGCAACTTCCCTCTAGAATCTAGAGTCTCCAACCAGATCTTTACGAGAGTGGATTTTAGATTAATAAGTTCTAAAAAAAATTAATAGCTTTCTTCATTTTCATGCAAAATGCCATTTCTTTTAGCTAGTTATAGCTTCCTTTTAAATTAAAAATGATAGACACTATCAAAAAAATCAAAACTGGTTTAAACATGATATAATTATCTAGAAATGTGGACTCTCTGTGACTATTTATTTCTTAATAAAACCAAAACTAATTTTAAAATAAATGCCCTTCAGGTTTTTCTATTTGTCCATGGTTTTTGCAGTTTCAAAACAAAAACTATGCTTCCTATGGCATGCATCTTGTCTGTTACAGTTAACAAATGTTTTTATTAACAATGTTTTAAATGGTATAAAGACATCACCAGTTGCCTCATAACACTATTTCAAGAACTCACATTATTCTATTAAGTAATTTTGTACATTCCCAATCACCCTGAATGGACAGTCCCCTCATTAAGCCACAAACCAAGAATAACCCTTTCCTAAATGCAAAAAATCTCAGGATATTAAACTTAAAATTGCCATTTAAGTATAAGCTTTTCTTCTTTTAATCCATTTAACATAGCCCATCTAACTTAGCCAGAATGAATACCATTTATCATAATTTAATACTCCTAATTGTTCCCATCGACCAAATCCCAGACAGTAGTGTTTACATGTGGCAACCAAACCCAATATTCATATAAAAATTTCTTTAAAGAACATAAAATTTAAATGTTCCCTTTCCCTATATTTTTTAAGTTATCATTTTTTCCAATTTACCAAATGTGTATTCATAATATAGTAAATAGGAAAAAATGCTCAAGGACAGAATAAAAGTAATTTTGAAACACATAAATCTCTACACATCTATTAAATTCTTTATTTTTCAAACTTTTTTTCTATTAGAGCCCTCATTATAAGGAATGTCTAAAATAAAAGCAGAGCCAAAAATCATAAAAAAAGCAAAGCCTAATCTAAACCACACATCATTTTCACAAATACATATATATTGAAGATCATACCTTAAGTCTGCTTGACATTTACAACTCAAGACGCATCTTAATACAGAACATTGTAAAATATATTCAAAGAGTTGTATATCAAAATCAGGCAACCTGAACATTGCAAATTAGAAAAATCATTTTTAGGCCACATTAAAATCTGAAGTCATCCTGAATATATTTTCCATGTATTAGTATATGAAAGTCAATGCTAATGAAAACTATAAAAGCACATAAAGGATTCTAATAAAATCTAAACACTTAAGCTTATTTCTCACCGATGAAATTCGCTTTCTTCTAACTTCATTCTCAGCTGACATAAGAAGCAACTCAAGTTCCTTTATTTTTTTTTCCTTATCAGGATCTTCATCAATGAAGGGTGGCTAAAGTAAGTTAAATAAAAGAGAAAGACACACTACTTAAACAATTGTTTTATTATACATAGTAGTGTTCTTTTATCTTCTATGCAACATAAAATCTATTTTCTCCAATAAAGCTTAATACAACTAAATCCCAAATGCTCAATATCAATCTCTCTGGTGTCTAAATATTTTCAATTTAACAGAAAAGATTTGGGAAATTTATTTTATTATTTTATTTTTTGAAGTAAGCTCTACCCCCAGCGTGGGGCTCAAACTCATGACCCCGAGACCAAGTCACATGCTCTATCGACTGAGCCAGCCAGATGCCCCTAGAATTAGGAAATTCAAATGCATTAAAAAAACTAAAAAAAATAAACAAACAAATGCATTAAAAAACTTACATTGTATCATCTATATTAATTTAGAAATTTATGTCTGGAGTCTGTTTTACTAAGTCATATGTATGCACATACTATCCAATTTAAGAAAAATATGTCCATTCACAACCTGAATGCTTTAAGTTGGAGAAATGAAAGGACCACCCTACTAGTGTTGTCAACCACCTTACATTTGTACAGATTATATTTCTCAAACTTTCTCCTTTAGTGTTATAATACTCAGAGTAAATGAAACAGATAGCAGTGTTTTTGTCCTAGTTTTATGAATGAGGAAATACAACTATTAGATTTTCAAATATATGTTTGAAAGTGTTTTCTTTGTTTTCCTATAAATAAAAAGTTACCTGAATAAATGCAGAAGTCTGAACATGTTCTACACAATTGCCTTCAGGTGACACATACTGATAGCCCGGGATCTAAAAAGTAATTAAAATATTAGTATCATACATATAGTACTATAAAAATTTTTAAAATCTAAGGCAAAGCATAAAAACTCTTGACAAAATATCAGCATTAAAAACTCATAAAGTATCTCTGTTAACTTTGAAAATTCATTTATATAATAGTTTCTAATAACTACATCTTGTTCTTAGAATCTGCTAATGAAAAGTAACTCAGAGGAAAGACCTATCTTCTGGATGAAATACAAGAATTACTTGGCAAATACTTTTCAGCCAATCAGCCTATTACCTACAATATCCACCAAATTATTTTTTTAATCTGCTGTTAGAAGGACTGCTCTACCTCTGGGAGAAGACAAAGTAATTGTGTTCTTATCTTTCAGACGAAGGGGTTGGTCCATATGAAGCGCTCACAAAGCAGAGACTAAAGCAAGTTTTTCAATATTCATACCTCCTGCTCCTACCACCACCCCACGCCAATCTCTGTGTAAAAAGATATGAAAACAGAGGCTTCTTCTATTATTTGTCTTAGAAAAAGTCAGAATCACTCATGTGCTTTTTAATACTCTGACAACAGAGGAAGAATTATTTTCTTTTTTAAAGCATCTGTAATAAGAATTTTGAAGTTGCATGCAACTTTAGTGTGCAATGCTGGAAAGACACATGAGAAGGTATTTTTAAAAACCTAAAAATATAATAAATATAAATAAGAAATTGTTTATTTTCCATGATGGCCTACCTAAATCACTATCTGATGCAGAATAGCCATAATAACTACTAACATAGAACTGAACTTTCACAATACTTGATTTGTATGTTATCACTAAACTTTCAATGAATTAGAACCTTATCTTTCTCAAATTTTGCATTTAAATCTGTGACAGTATTTCAAACCAATTCATTTTTTTTCTTTCAAGTCAAAATTAGAATGATTTTTTAGTAGTTTAAGTGAGTTGAATTATGAATGCATAAATCTTTCAAGGATTATTAAAAGTACAATAAACAATTCTTAAAGTACAAGAAATATCCTTATTTTCCAATATATTTTGATTGAGACTGTTAAATACTCCCTTGACCCCAAATAATTTTTAAAACTATGTTTCTATGAGTTAAAAAAATAAATTTAAATGATAACCTTTCTAAGACAGAAGAATGTTTCAGTTTATGCTGCTGAAATCTAGGACTCTAAAGAAAAATGTAAAGAAACAGACAATAAAAACCTTAAGGTATTTGCGTATCAGCAGATAACTATACCGTCTTCACATGTTTTCCTATTTGTAAATTAAGAGGTCATTACTTTTTTAAAATTGTTCTTTTAAAATTATGTCCAAAAAATAATGTTCATTTAATGAGGTAAATTCAAATCCAATCTGTGCATACTTACCACAGATTTTTAACACCCAGATAAATTTTATCTTTTGGTAGACACTATTATTAAGTCCTAACTTAATCTTTACATTTTATGTGACAGGAACCAAGAACTGCTCAACATGAAAAATGGTATGACAGACAGGCAGACAGAAAAATATAAAACAAACCTTATGAAAACTCCTAAACTAATTTCTTGCAGAGAAGAAAATGCACTGTAAGGAAAATAGAGCTTGCCCTACCATGAGCTTGGGGAATCTCTAATGAACCTGTCTAAACAAAGACTGACATCACTTAGTTGATTGGTTACTATGGAGAAAAGCAAAGTTGAGCGCCATCAAAGAACCAATTAATTATCTACCACACCTCCCAAAATGATGAATGGATTTTGACTATTTTCTCCTTAAAACCATTTTATATACACTTACCTCTTACAGATAAGCACTACTACAATTTCACAAAATATTTGTAAAAGGAAACTACAATGGATGTTAAAGCACAGATGACCATAAGCTTTGAATCATAAATGAAGATTCAAAGAATGATAGCATTAGGAAACGTACATAATGTTTCTTAACTAGATAATATAAAAATTACATATAAAAGGAAACATTTTAATGAGTTTGTTTCCAAAATATTTATCAATCAAAATAAGTAGAGATAAACCTCCACTAATGGTTTAACAGCTAGTTACGGCAATTTTTTTTTCAGTTTGGAAATTTAAATGTCTATTCCCCTTAATATATGTTGTATCTGTCATATTAAGAAACCAAACATCCTCCCAGTATAACAACTAAAGAAATCTTTGAAATAATAAAGGTATTAAAAATATGTGCCTGAACAGGTATGTAAAACTGATTCTGGGTTTGCAAATGGTCCATAGTCGCACAAGGTTTGTGTTGAAGTTTAGATGAGGATCGTTCTGATTTTATTCCATCTTGTAAGTAGCCCTCCTGTTCCACTTTTCTTCTCATGGTAGAATTCCAGTGATTTTTGATAGAATTATCAGTCCTAAGAAATGAAAGTGTATAATTTAAAAAGAAAAAAAGGATTCCACAAATTTAACACTGTATAAAGTGTACAAAGTGCTCAAAAAAAATTTTACAAATAATGATACTGGATACTTTCTCAATTTGAAGATAAATTGTCTGTCTGTCAGTCCGGCACAGTTCTAAACAGTGGAGATACAGCAGTGATGAGAAAGTCCCTGCTCTCATGAGGCTTACATTCTCATTGAAAGTGTGCCAAAATGGAAGGAGGGAAGAATAGAAAAACAAACAATTAAATAAGAAAAAAACACATCAGCACAAACTGAATTCAACAATACATAAAAAGATCATATACCATGATCAATTGGGATTTATTCTTAGGATACAAGGATGGTTCAATATCTACAAACTCAATCAACACCACATTAACAAAATAAAGGATAAAAATTATATCATCTCAATAGATGCAGAAAAAGTATTTGATAAAATTCAACATCCATCTATGATAAAAACTCTCAAGAAAGTGGGTACAGAGGAAACATATCTCAACATAATAAAGGCCATACATGACAAACCCACAGCTAACATCATACTCTATGGTGAAAAGCTGAAAGCTCTTCCTCTAAGATCAGGAACAAGACAAGGATGCCCATTCTTGCCACTTTTATTCAACATAGTTTTGGAAGTCCTGGCCACAGCAATCAGACAAGAAAAAGAAATAAAAGGCATCCAAATTTGAAAAGAAGTAAAACTGTCACTATTTGCTGATGACATAACTATATATTAAAAAAAACCCTAAAGAAACTACCAAAAAACCATTAGAATAAGTGAATTCAGTGAAGTTGCAGGATACAAAATCAGTATACAGAAATCTGTTGTGTTTCTAATACCCTAATAACAAACTATCAAAAAAAATTAAGAAAACAATACCATTCACAATTGCATCAAATAGAATATAACACCTAGGAATAAATTTATCAAGGAGGTGAAAGACCTGTACTCCGAAAACTGTAAGACACTGATGAAAGAAACTTAAGACGGCACAAATAAATGGAAAGATATACTATGCTTATAGACTGGAAGAATTATTAAAATGTTCATACTACAAAAAGCAATCTACAGATTCAAGGCAATCTCTACCAAAATACCAATGGCATTTTTCATAGAGCTAGAACAAATAATCCTAAAATCTGTACAGAACCACAAAAGGCCCCGATTAACCAAAGCAATCTTGGGAGAGAAGAACAAAGCTGGAAGAATCACACTCCCAGATTTCAAACTATACAACAAAATGATAGTAATCGAAACTGTATGGTAATGACACAAAACAGAAACATAGATCAAAGGATCAGAATAGAGTTCAGAAATAAACCCATGCTTATACAGTCAATTAATCTTCAACAAATGAGGCAAGAACATGCAATGAGGAAAAGACAGTCTTATCAATAAATGGTGCTGGAAAAACAGGACAGCTACATGGAAGGATGAAACCGAACCACTATCTTATACAATATACAAAAATAAATTCAAAATAGATTAAAGACTTAAATATAAGACTAGAAACCACAAAACTACTCAAAGAAAACACGCAGTTAGGTCTTGGACATTGGTCTAAGCAGTATTTTCCTGACTCTGTCAGACGAGGGCAACAAAAACAAAAAGCACTCTATCAAACTAAAAAGCTTTTACACAGTGAAGAAAACCATCCATAAAACAAAAAGGCAACCCACTGAATGGGAGGAGATATTTGCAAATGCTATAACTAATAGGGGGTTAACATCTAAAATATATAAAGAACTCCTACAACTCAATATAAAAAAATTTTTAAAAATGGGGAGAGAACATGAAGAGACATTTCTCCAAAGAAGGCATACAAATGGCTAATAGACTTAAAAAGATGCTCACTAATCATCAGGGAAATGCAAATCAAAACCACAATGACCGGGGCGCCTGGATGGTGCAGTCGTTGGGCGTCTGCCTTCGGCTCAGGGCGTGATCCCCATGTTCCGGGATCGAGTCCCACACTGGGCTCCTCCGCTGGGAGCCTGCTTCTTCCTCTCCCACTCCCCTGCTTGTGTTCCCTCTCTCACTGGCTGTGTCTCTCTCTGTCAAATAAATAAATAAAATCTTAAAAAAAAAAAAAAAAAACAAAAACCACAATGACCTATCACCTCATGCAGGTCAGAACGGCTTCTATCAAAAAAGACAAGAAATAACAAGTGTTGGCAAGGATGTAGAGAAAAAAGAACCCTCATGAACTTTTGCTGGGAATGCAAAAAGTTACAGCCACCATGGAAAACGGCATGAAGTTTCCTCAAAAAATTAAAACTACCATATGATCCAGTAATTCCATTTCTGGGAATTTATCTAAAAAAAAAAACCCTCAAAAACGCTAATACAAAGATATATGCACACCCATGTTCATTGCAGCATTATTTACAGCCAAATATGGAACCAACCCAAGTGGCCACTGATAGATGAATAGAAAAAGATGTGGTGTATGCATACAATGGAACATTACTCAGACATAAAAAAGAATGAAATCTTGTCATTTACAACAACATAGATGGACGCAGATGGTATCATGCTAAGTGAAAAAAGTCAGATAAAGATATATACCATAGGATTTCACTTATCTGTGGAATCTAAAAAACAAAACAGAATAGAAAGGCTCATGGATACTAAGAACAATGTGGTGGTTGCCAGAGGGGAGGGAGGTTGAGGGGTGGGCAAAATAGGGGAAGGAGATTAAAAGTACAAACTCCCAGCTATAAAATAAATAAGACATAGGGATACAATGTACAGCATAGGGAATACAGTTAATAATATGTAATAATTTTGTATGGTAACAGACAGTAGCGAGATTAAGCTTGGTGATCACTTAAAAATTTATATGTTAAATCACCATGTTGTATACCTGAAAATAATATATTATTACATATCAAAAACACTTTGGAAAAAAGCAAAGAAAAACATCAGTGCTATGCAGATCATTAAAGTAGGATAAGAAAAACAAGTAACTAGGGTAATTTGATATGTGGTCCAGGAAGGCCTCTGTAGGTGACAGTGAAGCTAAGACTGAATGGCAACAATGAACCTGCCATACAAGAGAGAAAAAGAGCATTCCAGATAAAGAGAATAGAAAGGGCAAAGGCCTAAAAGCCAGGAACAAACATGGTCAAGAAAAGCAAATCACAAGTTAGAGAATCCTAATATTTTTTCACTAATTAGAATACCTATGTTGGAAAGAGTTCACTGGCTCCCTTTTTACCTAAAGTTCCCTTTATAAAAATGGAAACCTTCAACCCACAGTTAGTTGTAGTATAAATTCCATCCTTCATAAAATACACAAACATTTACTGAGAACTGACTACCTACATAAAGTGTTACAGCACTTTATATTAAGGCTAGCTTCAATGGACAGTAAAAAGATATATAAAAGACCTAAAACATGAGAAGTTCCTAAACCTGGTTCAGTAACCTGCATAAAAAAACACAAAGCTTTAATTTCCTTACCTATGAAAAAAGATAGCATTGTTTGCTTTGCATATTTCATTAGTATATGAAAATTAAGTATATAGGTAAAAGCATTTTATAAACTATGAAGTACCATACAGAGACTACAGAAATAAAAAAAAATGCACACCTTCTGAGTGAGTATGGATTTTCCCAAGGTTGCTGGTCTACTGTACTACAATCAGGAAACATTTGAACCAGTGCAAGGTATAGTATACTTATAGTATACAGAGGCATATCACTTCCCCTGAGGGAAATTCTGTATTTTAGCCACCTGGATATATACACTACTCCCATGATTTGAATCATACCATAATTAAGAAATGAATTTTCTCTAATGAACTTCCATAGTTTATTTCAGCCAATGTATTTGCTATTCTCTGGTCTTGTGGATAGAATCCAAGATGAAAGAAATCTCTTCAATTTAGGTTCCATTCCAACCAGGTTTGTACAAAGAAGGTCTGTCTGACTGGCATTGACATGTAAACAATCTGGGGAGTATATTAACCATTCATATAATCTAAAGGCCTATCATTTTACTGCACAAATTACTGCTATAAAATATTTCATTAAAAAGTAATTCTATCCCTTACACAAAATTTATTACAAATAGGCCCAAAGGATTGTCTGTCTAAATTTCAATTATAAATAGAAGTCATGGGGATACCTGCAAACATATTTAATAGTAACTTAATAAAGATAAAGTTTAAGTACAGGAAAATGTATATATGTTTATATAGGCACCTTCCAGGAAGTAGTTTGGCAATTTCTGCCCAACGATTTCCCAACCGCTTATGTGCTTCATAGATGATCCTGTCCTCCTCTTCTGTCCAGGAAGATTTCTTAACCTCAGGATTCAGATGATTATGCCATCTTTCTCTACACTGCTTGCCTATTCTTCCTTTCAAATGTTTTGCAATTAAAGACCATCTTTTTGGCCCATATTTCTGAACTAATTCAATAACCTAAGAAACAGAAAAACAAAGTTTAAAAAAGCATTATCTTTTTAAAAATAAGTAACTCATGGGGATGTAATGTACAACATGGCGACTATAGTTGACAATACTGTAATGCACATCTGAAAGCTGCTAGAGAGATCTTAAAAATTCTCGTCACAAGAAAAAAAAGTTTTTGCACCTATATATGGTGACAGATGTTAACCAGACTCATTGTGATCACTTAGCAATATATACAAATAGCAAATCATATGTGGTACACCTGAAACTAATATAGTGTTACATGTCAATTATACCTCAATTAAAAAAAGCATTACCTTGACAGAGTTTTAAAACATAACTCAAGAATACTATTTTTTAATGCATTAAATCCAAACCACAACAATTTTACTAGTACTCATTCATCATTTGCCAAGTACAAAAGTACAAACTTATCTAAAATACAAGGTGCTAATTAAAGTGAATTGTAAATTAAATTGTTTTCATTGAAAATTTAAAATAACAGTAAAGATATTGAGACTTAGAGATTTTCTACTCTTGTATCTTTTTAAAAAAAAAAAAAAAGCTTCAGCTGAAAGCCAAATAAATCAGTTTGAAAGCAGGAAAGATCTACAAATTTATTGTCTCATTTCTTCCTTTCTCACATTAAAACCTATCACTGGCCATCAGGTAAACCAGATCAGTTCTGAGCCTAGTGAACTTTTTTTTTTTTTTTTTTTTGGCATGGGAAGAAACATGCTCTAATTCCCCAGCTACATTAATGTTTCTGCCATAAAGAACATGAAATAAAGGGCAATTCCTAGTGGAGGGCAGCAATATTCCTATTCTCCTCAGACTTTAATAATACAAAGAATTACCTTAGTTTTTAAATCATCCAACCCTTTAGAAACACGATGCTCTGGTATCTATCTAATTTTAGGGCTCATTATAGGTCAAGAGGGATGGTTAAGAATGACTTTCTTACACATCATGTTATCAGATAAAATTAAAATTAAATTGTTTTTAAAATGTTAACTCAATTTTCAACAAGAAGCTATCCCCTAAATGTTGCTAACTTAAGCTCTAAATAAGATGACTAAGCTGATGGCATTTTTCTTTCTGTAAACCAAACTCTCAGAAAGAAAAAGCTATATATATTTAGACTTGATTTGACTCAATTCAGAAAAACTACATTTCAAGACACTCAACTTTCAATTCTGCTAAAAGCAGCACCCAAAGGACAAAATCAACGTGACTTAAACATATTCTTTGTGACAAAACAATACTTTAGGAAGAAAAAAAACAAGTCCACCTACACAGTCAGAATAAAGAATATGAACACGTTACCCTCTGATCTTCTTCTTTAGTCCAGGGACCCTTTATCAATTCTGGATTTAAAACTTTCTGCCATCGATGCTGGCACTGAAAATCTGAACGATTCTGAAAGAATTAATGATTTTGTTATTGAAAAATTGTCTTCCAGGAAGCAAGTCAACCTAAACTCAAAAAGAAAGTCTTCAAGAATAATGTATTCAATAACATTCTTTAACCTGGGGGTGCTGGGTGACTCAGTCGGTTAAGCATCTGCCTTCGGCTCAGGTCATAATCCCAGGGTCCTGGGATCAAGCCTCACATTGGGCTCCCTGTTCATCGGGGAGTCTTCTTCTGTTTCTCCCTCTCCCTCTGCCCCTACCCCTGCTTGTTCTCTCACTCCCTCTCTCTCTTAAATAAATAAACGAAATCTTAAAAAAAAAAAAATAGAAATGTGGGGTTAGGTGGGAAGGTGGATTCAAACAGGCTGGCCATAGGCAAACATGTCAGAAGTGGCTTTTGGAGTCCCTCTGGAGTGCCTTCTCCCTTCTCCCTGGACTCACTCACTACAGATCTCTCCCATCTCCTCACTGTAGCCCTGGGGCTGAATGCCATTACCTGCGTGCACTCTCCCTCTGTGCTCTGTCTCAAAAAAATTTAAAAAAATCTTTAAAAAAAATTCTTTAAACTGTAATATTTATCAGGGCACCTGTGTGGCTCAGTCAAGTTAAGCATCTACCCTTGGCTCAGGTAGTGATCTCAGAGTGCTGGGATCAGCCCCTGTCCTAGGGCTCCCTGCTCAGCAAGGAGCCTGCTTCTCCCTCTCCCTCTGGCCCTCTTTCCAACTTGTGCCTGCTCTCACTCTCAAATTAAAAGAAAACAACAAAAAAAAACAAACAAAAAAAAAACCACCTTAAACTGTAATATTTACCTTACATGCCTGTGTCTCGATTCCTTTTTAAATTAAAGCCTTTGGCAGAGCTTAGACTACATATACTATTTTAATTTATAAGTATGTATCTTTACAGTGTGCCTTATAACATTGCAAGATGCAAAGCTATTTAACACAGATACTGTCATAAAGAAATGTATCTAAGATTGAGGAATAAAAGGGAGTAAACAGAAAACTAAACAAAGCAGACATGTGAACTCAAATAGCACAGCAATCTAAATTCATATAATACACCAGTACTTAATCTAACTTTATACAATTTAAAAACCCCTAAAGGCAGTCCTAGACCACTGCATAGTATTTATAGGATTTTTATAAATGATGACCTCCAAGTTTTCAAGAAAAAACTAAATACATCTATATGAAAGATGTGCATTACATATAAGTTAAATTATTTAAGTGTTGAAGCTTAAAAGGAAAATGAATTTACCAGTATAAGAAAGCCTAATATAGAAACATCTCAAATTCCAAAAATCATTAACAAATGAAGCCTTAGTCAATTCATAACGTAGTAACTCTTACATGTAATAATAATATATAATAATAACGAAACACTTCATGACTGATTCAGAGTTTACAAAAATATTAGTTAATATACAGGATTATGGATAATGCTGTATACCAATGGCTGTCTCTGTGCCTGATGGACTTCAAATTATGTTTATTTAAACTGATTTTCTTCATTTACGGCTTCTAAACATCAACACTGATCCATTTTAAGGCTTTCATTTTCTTCAAAATAATCAGGCAATTCCTGTATGTCCTTGTAGCATTTCTCTGTTCCCTTCATTTGCGACTATATCATTGAAGTTAAACTGAGAAAGCTAATATAAATAACTTTTCTAATTTAGCTTCCATTTATTGAATACCTGCTAAATGTCAGGAAATGTGCCAAAATCCTGTATATGTTATTTCTAATTCTCACAATAATACTACAAAAACAGTACTATTACTTACATGTTATAGGTAAGGAAGCTGAAAATCAAAGAGATTAAGTAATTTTTCTAAGACCAAACAGCTAATAGAGCTGACACTTGAATATAATTTAGACTGACTCCAAAACTTATGCTCTTTCCATTATCTGGTCTCAATTTTCAGGTTATGTCGAAAAGCATCATAACAATATAGAAAGAGCATAGGTAACCTGGTTTCTGAAACCCATTATAGTCAAAACAGAAATTCAAATATGAATATTTTGTCTTGCTACCTTTAATGTAGTAAGGAACAAAAGAACATATGTGAAAACACTTTGTAAATTATAAAATTACATACTAATGAATAGTATGTGAATAGTATGATGAACAATTAAGTATAATTCTTTTAAAAATCAGTAACACCTTAAAATGCAAACATTAGATGACAAACTTTTCAACAGATCTTTTTCTGATTTTACTGATCAGCTGCCAAAAGATTTCAATGTATTTAACTCCTTTCAAATGTGTTTAACATTTATCAACAAATATTTATAAAACCCTAACCAAACTTAGCATCATTTTCATTTTAGATCAGTAATCTTTTTAGGCCCCTGTATAAACTAATTATTAGAAAATCAGACTTTCTGACCTTTGGCCACTACAGAAAGATCAGAACAACAGAGATGTTTTTTAGAACAGAAACCTAAGTCTAAAGTAACAAAGACACATCTCTGAAATACAACAAATTTAATCCAATGATCTATATCATCTATGTTAGAAATATAAAATAATAGTTCACTTACTTGAAGATGACTAGCAATTAGAGTCCAATCATCAGTTCCGTGTTGTTCAACCAACTTCTTTAACTTATCATCCTATTAAAACAGGAATGAAAATTAGAAAGCTTTCTTCCCCCACCTATTCCTCTATTCCTAAATATAAATAACTCTCCAATTCTTTCATGTCATATCTGACAGCCATCTGTAGAAGGACAAGCCACTATAATACAAGCTCTCCCATTTACTCTACTGTTTCTGTCAGTCTCAACATCACACCACTATTCACACCTCTGAGTGGAAGAAAAATATGCGCACATTAGTTGATGAATAACTTTTCTCATGTTTTGCTTTTCAATATCTTTCTTAAATATTATTATTAACAAGTAAATATAAGTATGAAGTTAGTAAACCTTATCACATAATTACCTCATCTCTTGTCCATTTTACTCTGTTCCAGAGTTTTTTCAATCCTTTTTGTTGCGGTACTTCATAATCATGATCAGCATACTGGAGGTCATCATCCTCATCCTCACTAAAAAATAAAAATAAAAAAAATAAACCACAATTGTGAAATCAAGAATTTTATGTAAATTTGTGAATTCAATCTTTGAAACTGTGTATACAGGTATGACTGAAGAAGCCACTCAGACTAACAGACATACATCCAATTAGATTATTCAAAATACAAAAAATTAAGAGTCATACAACTGAGAATAGCTATCATTCTTATTAACACCAGAGAAATGATATGCCACCACGGGTCAAGTGATAACCTCTATGTCATGCTAAAGAGTTTGACTTTTATTCTTTATTTGAACTTTATCCTAAAGAGTTAAAGGATTTTAACTAAGGGAAAGACAAATATCTCGTGTTTCAGAAAAATCACTGGCAGGAATGTGGAGAAATGGAGGAAGGAAGACCAATTACTAATCTTTTACAATAACCCAAGTAAGAAATTATTAGAGCCTGACAATGTTAAGGGTAAAATACAAAACACAGTCACACCCAGTTAAAAGAAACAATGGAAGAAAGGATTCATCAGCATTATCAACAACAACAAAATTAAAATATGTAAAAATAATCTGAAAAGATCAAGGTAAACAATGAAACAGTATTGTAAGATACATTAGACTTGAACAAATGGAAAAACATTCAGACCCCATTCATTCCTGGATAGGAAAACAATATTACAGATGTCCATTCTCCCTAAATTAATTCATAATTTTTTAATTTTTTTTAAAGTAGGTTCCACACCCAGTGTGGAGCCCAATGCAGGATTCAAACTCATGTCCGTGGGATCAAGACTTGAGCTGAGATCAAGAGTGGAACACTTAACCGACTGAGCCACCCATGTGCCCCTAATTCATAAATTTAATGAATAAAAATACCATTAGATTTTCAGAGGGAGGGGAGATTGGGTGGCTCAGTCAGTTAAGCATCTGCCTTCGGCTCAGGTCATGATCCAGGGTCCTGGTATCCAGCCCAGCATCGGGCTCCCTGATCAGCAGGGAGCCTGCTTTGCCCTCTCCCTCTGCCTGCCACTACCCCTGCTTGTGTGCTCTCCCTCTCTCCCCCCTCTCTGTCAAATAAATAAATAAAATTAAAAAAAAAAAAGATTTTCAGAGGGACTTAGACATGCTGATTCTATAGTTCATATGGAAAAATAAACAACTAGGACTACCCAGTATGAAAACATACTGTAGAGAAACAAAACAGAATAGTACTGGCATATGAACAGATACACAGGTCAATGGATGAGAACAGAACATTCAGAAAAAAAAATCAAACCCAAATGGGAATGCGGCAAATTGTAACAGTAACATACTAAATCAGTGGGGTAAAAAAGGACTTTTCAATAAATGTAAGACACAGGGTAGCTATTTTTAAAAACAAAGCTTGAGTCCTACTTTAAAATAAAAAACTTCAGATAAAGCAACTATTTTACATTTTAAAAACTGAAACTGTAATAGTACTATTTATAAAATAGGACAGAATTCCATCTTTCTGGGGGGTGGTAATCAGAAGGGGAAATGAAATATGAGAGACTACGGACTATGAGAAACAAACTGAGGGCCTCAGAGGGGAGGGGGGGTGGGGGAATGGGATAGACCGGTGATGGGTAGTAAGGAGGGCACGTATTGCCTGGTGCACTGGGTGTTATACGCAACTAATGAATCATCGAACTTTACATCGGAAACCGGGGATGTACTGTGTGATGACTAACATAATATAATAAAAAAAAAAAATTAAAAATAAATAAATAAATAAATAAAATAAAAACCACTTTGCTGACTTATGAGGAGAAAAACGGCATCCAAAAAAAAAAAAA